>NC_064304.1:25505199-25805199 GCF_023373825.1 Bactrocera dorsalis | reverse complement strand
CCTGCGCAACGCCGGGCATCTTGCGACCATAGAATGTTGTGTCCTCTGCGACAATGCTTGTTCATTCTGCGCGCATATGTATGCTTGCTTGCATGTGCATATGGCAGTTGCAATTTTAGCTTTTGCCACACTGCTGGCGTGGTGGCAACATGGTGACCACCACATTGGTGCAATATGAGTTGATAAAGTGTCGCACATCCACACTTACACACACCCGAGTCGGACTGTAGTTGTAATGTAGCTTAAGATATCTTTGTTTTTGTTTTTGTTTTTATTTTTGCATATCCTTTATTTGCAAAGCATTCGAAATTTATTTATCCAGTGACAAGGACGGCTGCAATTGCAGTTGGCTCCAATAAATTTGTGACAGCGGGCAAAAAGCAGAAAAAAATACATAATGCAAGTATGTGTGTGTTTGTGTGGCGAGTTCTTTATTGACAAAAATATTCATAAATTTGCATGAATTCCGGGGCGCACTTTTGTTTGCCACATTTATCGATTTTCCAGTGCGTGGTCGGAAAATTTTGATTATGACAGCAGTCGCTGCAGGCGCCAGAAATTCAATATTTCTATTTAAATTTTATTTATGCTCTGGCGTCTGTGGCATGTGCCTCAGCAAGTCTACGAGTATAACAGTTTTTTATTAAATCACCTTTTTGTTGCAGCTCCTATTTCAGCGTTAATATTTAACTTTTATTGGCAACAGCAATAAGCTTTGAAACTGTTGGAAATATAAATTGACCAACGGAATTCAAGAATTAGGCTCAATTCATACATAAAATTCTTGGCGAATGGCCAAAACTTTTTTATCTTACTAACAATGCTTTGATTTGAATAAAAATCTATATTAATTTGAGCAATATTAAATGTTTGATCTCTGGTTAAAGTTGGTCAACATTGGTGTGGTGAAGGAACATTAGATTAAACGATTATCCTCTTATGTTAATGAAACCAACGAAATGGTTAGTTGTTCACAAAACTACGTTATGTTCAGCAATTACCCCACATTGTTTTTTTAGAAGAAATGGTTTACCTTTCGAATCTAATCTCTCCATTTTGTTTGAGGATCATTCAGAAGTTAGAAAAGATTTTTAAAATTAATCATCTGAATTAATCGCTGCTTTCGGGCTTAACATTTCGCTGTATGTGTTTAAAGATGTCAATCTTAGTATTATCAGAGACGTTCAAATTTTCCAAAGTAGTGATTTTCTGCTCCGATAATTAAATATCCCATATACTAACTGATATACATGGTAATGGGTGATCCATTTCGAGGTTCCTTTAGCATTTATTTTTTGACCAATATTTCATTCAAATGTTGGCGGCAGCTACGTCTCAGAGTCCAATTTTCAATAACTATATATCACATAATCTTGATGACCAATCGACTAGTCAAAAACGTGAAAAAATGCTCACTGAAGAGTTCTCTAAATAAATCCATTGATTGATGCGATGTGTGGGAAGCGGCGCAATCATGTTGAAACCAAATGCCGCGAGATTACAAGCTTGAATTTCAGGCATCAAAAGGGCGGTTATCATGGCGCGATAACGGTCATCAATGATGGTTTTTCACCGCCATCATTTTTGAAGAAATATGGACCGATGACTCCACCAGCCTACAAACCACACCAAACCGTTGTTTTTTACTGGATGAAATGGCAGCACTTAAATGGGTCTCATCGTTGAACAAAATTTGGCTCTAAAACGTCGCATCTTTTGTAACCTTTCAGAGCCGATAGAGAGAAGCGATGTCGCTTGGGAAGGTCGAGCGGCTTGAGTTCTCGCAAAAGCTGTATTTTGTAAGCTTTCGAATTAAGATTTCGACGAAAAATGGGCCAAGTCGTTCCATACGTTAGTCCGATTGACTGCGAACGGCGCTGAATTGACTCTCCACGGTCTTCGTGTACATTCTCAGTGACGGCGGTTATATTTTCTTCACTACGTGCTGGACGTGGTCTATTTGGCTGAATATTATCTAATAATGTTGGATCTCAAGATGGGTGATATTATTGCGAACAGTACTCTCAGTAGATGTTCCATGATGAAAATGCCAAATAATATTGAACAAAAATAACATGACAACTTGACACCACTCAAGCGTGTTCTGTCAAAACAGGCTGTGGATAGAAGTAACTCTACATGGATCACCCGTTATATACATAATATATTTTTTTCAGCACCCTAAGACAATATGTGTACGAGTACTTTTCTAACTTTTCTTTTCTTCTTTTATTTCAATAACCTTTGATTTCCTACTAATACCCAGAAAGAGCTAATGGGATCCAACTTTGAAATTAAACGTCATTTAACCCCGATTTCCCATAGTCGAGACATCTTGTTTCCCTAGCCTACCGTCGACTGAATTCGATGATAATTAACAGCAGTAATAATAGCAACAGCATTCTGCTGCCAACGTTGACCTGAGGGAACTTAATTTTCCTCCTTTTGGTCAAACTGGTCGCTCCTGGGTGATTATACCTTCAGAAGGTTCATTTGCTGGCACTACGGATTCGAATTGAGAGTTTCGCTGAAGAGAAACATCTCTTCCTGGATAATTCCCTGCCTTCCCTGTAGGGAAAGTTTTCTTATCGACAATTCAGGCTTTGCCACCGCATTTACATATATCACAGCCATTTTCGATATATAAATGACCTACCGTTAAACATTTCTTTTTAGTGGATTAATTATATAAAACTTAGGGAAAATTCATAATTTTGATCAGTTTGCCTAAAAATTCTTTGAATAAGATGATATATTATTTTCTGATGTGTTAAGGACATGTAGGGTTGCCAATATCGTGTGCAAGAGTCTTATGCATGCTTTTTACTCAAAAGGACTTCAGAAAAGTTGTTTTCTTAATGAAAACAATTATGGGCATCACATGAGAGCCCAGAGAGTATCAAACAATACTCGCTAGAATTTATTATATTTAGCAAGAGCTCAAGGTTCTCATAAACTTCTTTGAGAAGCGCGGTATGAAAAGTATTAGCCTTGTGTAACAAAACAATCTTTAGATTTCTGTTAGAAGAATCAATAAATAACCTCCATGACGTGGCTTCCAGTTTCATGACTACTTCAGGAATATTATTTCAATACACTAATGAACCCTCTTGAAAAAATATTCGGCGAGCTCTCTTTTACAATGCTTTTACCACGATAGTGTGGTCCCTGGAGGTAACAGATTTTTGTCTTTCAACCGTGATCCTGAGTTGTGGGCACCATTCTACAATAGGTCCAAGTTTTCCACTAAGTCATTTAGTTCAGCTAGAATAAAGTGATGTGGCTGGCTTGTATGAACAAGCCAACTAACGATTTTAGCCTTAACGCTTTTAATAGCTAATTTATCATAGTAATCGATACAAGCGAGACTTATACGCGAATGCAAAATTACGATAATGTAATTTGCAAAATGAATTACTTGAATGTTAAATGAAGTGTTGGTGGCAGAGCAACACGCAACACCAAGATGATGAAGAGAAATATAATTTGCAAAGAATCGCCAGACTGTCAGAGTAATTCATATAACTGTGCAAACATATGTAAGTGTATATGTGTAACCACATACAGATAAACATGTAAAGGTGTGTTTGACGTGGCCACGTTGCACGCGTACAACTGCACCTTGACCCTGTTGCATTGCAGATATCTACAGTTCGTCTTTTTTCACGCCTGTTATGCATCTTTTTGTTGTTATTATTATTACTCTTCAATTTCATGGTGGGTGTAAGCGTGAAAAATGTGGTGACCATATTGTCAGAACCATTGTGCGACCAAGAATATATTGGCGATTTGTTGTTGCCGCCAACAATGTCCAGCAAACGACAACGGAATTCCGTTTTGATGCCAGCAACACACATAGACACATATGTTTACATACCTAACGGGTGATTTTTTTGAGGTTAGGATTTTCATGCATTAGTATTTGACAGATCACGTGGGATTTCAGACATGGTGTCAAAGAGAAAGATGCTCAGTATGCTTTGACATTTCATCATGAATAGACTTACTAACGAGCAACGCTTGCAAATCATTGAATTTTATTACCAAAATCAGTGTTCGACAATTTTTTTTTTTATCGACAAATTTTGTTCAGCGATGAGGCTCATTTCTGATTGAATGGCTACGTAAATAAGCAAAATTGCCGCATTTGGGGTGAAGAGCAACCAGAAGCCGTTCAAGAACTGCCCATGCATCCCGAAAAATGCACTGTTTGGTGTGGTTTGTACGCTGGTGGAATCATTGGACCGTATTTTTTCAAAGATGCTGTTGGACGCAACGTTACGGTGAATGGCGATCGCTATCGTTCGATGCTAACAAACTTTTTGTTGCCAAAAATGGAAGAACTGAACTTGGTTGACATGTGGTTTCAACAAGATGGCGCTACATGCCACACAGCTCGCGATTCTATGGCCATTTTGAGGGAAAACTTCGGACAACAATTCATCTCAAGAAATGGACCCGTAAGTTGGCCACCAAGATCATGCGATTTAACGCCTTTAGACTATTTTTTGTGGGCTACGTCAAGTCTAAAGTCTACAGAAATAAGCCAGCAACTATTCCAGCTTTGGAAGACAACATTTCCGAAGAAATTCGGGCTATTCCGGCCGAAATGCTCGAAAAAGTTGCCCAAAATTGGACTTTCCGAATGGACCACCTAAGACGCAGCCGCGGTCAACATTTAAATGAAATTATCTTCAAAAAGTAAATGTCATGAACCAATCTAACGTTTCAAATAAAGAACCGATGAGATTTTGCAAATTTTATGCGTTTTTTTTTTTAAAAAGTTATCAAGCTCTTAAAAAATCACCCTTTACATGTATACTGTTGCGCCGGTGTTGCAAGATGAGAAATGTCGGTACTGCTGATGGTTAGATGATGTTGGCCGGTGATGTCGCTGATGACCGACAACGACGGCTGGCACACGAATATGGCATAATAACAGCAACAGCAACAACAAGCCAACGACCAACATGCCAATGCCAAAATGTATCAGATTTCACTCACAATCAGCGAACGAGACGAACGAATGAACGCGTCTCGAACGCGAACGCGAACGCGAAAACTGAAACATTCATGGTAATAGCATGGTCGCTGGGCAGCAAGTGGACAACAGCAACAACTACAAGAACAACAAGAGCAGCAGCAGCAGCGGAGCCATAACCACATTGGCCTTCGTTGCAACATTTTATTTTATGCACTTTTTTCCCACTTTATTTCACCTAACATTGTTATTATGGCTGAGAAATTGTTGTTGTGGCATTTATTGTTATTGTTGTTGTTGTAGATATTGTTATTGTTGTGGCTTTACACGCTTACAATGTACAGCGCAGCGTATGCTGTGCGAAAAATGCGAAATGCATCATTACCAACACTCTGAATGGTTACCATTGCAAATGAGCCGACAGCTGAGCGCAGATCCAATGTCGTCCAAAGCCCATTGCACGGCGAAGACAATGTAAGCGCTCGCCAACATACATGTAACAATATGTCTGTATGTGCACACACGTGTGTATGAGTGACGGCCATGTTGCAGATAAGTGCGGTCGCCAAGACGACATGATGGCAAAAGGCAAAGGCAGCGGGCAACCAAAAATATAAAAAATGTTCATTGCTTGCCACGAAATTGAGACTTTGCTGTCTGTCCGGCACAGTTCAATCGCTGCACCGTTGCTGTTGTTGTTGCTGCAGTTCTTTTTCTTGCCTGCGACTTGGTAATGTATGTCTGGTTGTTGCACGCTGTAGTTGCAACCATAAATGCGCGCGATAATGCATGGCTGAATATTAAATGTTGATTGCAACATTTGCTGCACAAAATAGGTATGTCGCATTTATAACTGTCCATGTGCGGGGGGTGCGCGTTGGCAGTGTTGGCGTTGGTGATGGTTGACCGTCAGTCGCAAGAAGCAGGTGGTTGTTGTTGTTTTCTTAATGTCACTGCAACAACAAGTCGCAGATGTGCATGCAAATTTGTGCGCAAATACAGTGTTGGCGATAAGTATTTGACAGCAAAAACATGAAATGAGACAATTAAGAAGTAAAGAGCAAAGCAAAAAATTAAAAAAAAAAAATATTTTAAATAAATAAAAAAAATTTAATATGTAAAATAAATGTTGCTTGCAAATAAAAAATAAAAAAATTAAATAAAAAAAATTTAAATATTAAAATTTAAAAAAATTGTTGCTAAGTAAATAAATAAAAAAAATATATATAAAAAAAATTATAAAAATATTAAAAATTGTTGCTTGTAAATTTTTGTGTTTTTAATTAATAAATATTTCGTAATTGGCGAATCAGCCTTTTTTCATTAACCTTTCAACAAGTCAATTAAAATTACATTGCCGTTACACACACAAGCGCACACACACTGACCTACACACATACAAAATCCACACGCTCGGTTGCAATGAGAAATCGCTGCCTGTCACAGCTTTGTCCATAATTACTCACTTCTAATCTAATGTCAATTGAACAATTCATTTAATTAACAACTCGCGTCTCGCGCATGCAAATTTTCGAAATTTTCGTTTTCTCAGCTGCATCCAACGTGTCGACGTATTTATCAATAACAATTTTGGACATGCAGTTGCTAATTAACAAATTTATATGTTTGTATATTTTTATCGCAAAAGAATGTTGCGTTGTTGTGCCAAATGTTGCTGCGCTTCGAACAAAAATTCATTGAGGTCAATTTTTTTTCTCAGAGTGATAAACTTAAAGTTGCCTTGACTCACTTGCGGAGTTTTTATTACAATCTTATGAAGAATGAAACCATTTGTGGGTATGTTATAGACAATTATTTGCAATAATAGTTTTAAATTGTTTAGTTAATTAAAGTATGGGATGAGCGTACGGCATATGAGAATACTTATGCAACATTTTTTCAAGCAGAGTCTTTGCGGTTCAAATAAATTAGTGAAAAGCATTGAACTGACGTATTTCCCCAAAAAATAGTCTTACGCACCATTACTTGATGTATATCATACAAAATTTCTTAAAATAATGTTAAATAGTTTCATCTTCCTGCAAATATTCCATGACAAGACGATTCAAGTTGACGTTTAAGGTCTCTGTTCCTTCCGTAGCAGTAATGTTAGCTCCATCTTTTGTTTTACAAAGAAGGACCAATAGTGATTGCGACTTTAGCATGTAAACTAGACTCGAAAATACTTTTTACCAGAAGAAATTAAGCTTTGAATGTGAGTGATTAGGTTAGGATAGATCGATGGACGTCACTTGGAAATGTCTTTGTCCAAATAAAAAGTGGATAACTAGATTCTCATAAATCGACAAAGCGTTCTGAGCACACTACAAATTTATTAAGGCGGTTATATCAATCTCAGCCACTTCCCAAAGGTATGTATATCTGGCAAAACCCGGATAATAAAGGAAGAAGTGAAAAGCTTAGTGCCCTAGCTTTCCTCCTTATAGCTTTGGTAAGATCGTGCGATAGTGGACGCTGTCCAATCAGAACACAAACAATTGCTGCGAGATTGGCTTTGTTAAGGGCCAGTAGTTTGAAGGACCTCTTCCTGTTTATTCCGTGTAAGCCCATTGGACAGTGTTCAATCAGAGTGCCTACAATTGGTTCAAGATTGGCTTAGCTATGAGCCAGTAGTTCGGATGAGCTCTTGCTGTTTATAATCGCACAAGTTCTGGTTTATGACTAGCCTTGGTTAAGCACACTGGAAGTTTAAAGGACAAATGCCAGTAACGCAAGAATACATGGAAAACCGACTCGCTTCCAAAGAGATGAAACTGAAGAAAGATTATCTTCCCTTGCGAGCTCATCGGCTTTGCAGTTTCTGGCGATTCCACTAGGACGGGGCACACATACAAGCATAATATGTAAGAAGCTTCATGTTATTTCTAATGAGGTCATGAACTCCTTAACTAGTTTTGAATCTACAGTCAGCGAGCTCAAAGCCAGTATAACGGCTCGGCTAACGGAATGAATGCACACCTCTCTAAAGTAAGCTGCATTTCGGGCAGTACATCTACCGCCACCTTCTTTGCAGCTACCACCACTGGAAAGACACTACAGTGGTCTAGTAGTCTGAAACTAGGGTTGATGGAGAGCTGCCTACAGAAGACTTCGCCACATACTTTCACTGTTTAACTTCGATCCACCCGTGAAAATGTCGCTTCACCCACCCACAAATTCCTCGTAGGAGTGTGAGCTGAGAAGAAACCGCCAGTTTGTCTGGAATAGAATCAAAGCAGTGGCAGATTTCCGAGTGTCCCTGCCTGGGGCTCCTCCCTAGTCAACTTTAGTGATCCTAAGGTTATCTATGTTAAGAGACGAAGTCGAGGGTCGACCTACGTCCTTATGAGACAATGCGCTTAGAGCCGACCAGCGCAAAGAGAGAGTCCTCTCGTCCTACACCTACTGCATCAACTTAATGACGACGGTGGAGAAACGTACTCCAAGGCCTTGCGAGGTCTTAGCGGGATAGTGGCAGTCTTGGAATTAACCCGCCAGCCATTTAACCACCAGCTAGTGTTCGAGTCGAAATCCAAGGTCAAGTCCGTTAGGAGTTTACAGAGTCCGTGAAGGCCACAGGTCATTTAGCGTTACACAGGATGTACCGCGTGGCGGCGACCTATCTTACATCCCAAACAACTGGTACTTAGTTTTTTTTTCAATGGGTTTAGACTCATATTTAGTTTAAAATTTTCAAAAATGAAGTTAGTTTCACCTATGAATGGCTCCGTGTCTCGGTAATAGAGTTATGTCTATGAAAATTGTATTTAATCTCTTAGATTAGCACCAAAAATGTTCACTGTGATAAAGATATTGTTCAAAAGTATACTAACTAACTATATACATATGTATATATAAATATATTGACATACATACATACATACTATCGATACACAACTGATTTTTGAACAAAGTGCCTACACCGACTTAAATCGCCCAATGCACACCATTCAATTCAATCGCATTTTCCATTCTAGTATTCTTACTCCCATTACATTTTCCATTACCAATTACCATTAGCATTTTCAAAGTCGCAACAATATGAATAACAACAACCAACCAACAGCCGACGAGTGAACAATCGACGACACAAAAAGAAGATGGATTGACTGTCGTTTATTTTAATGTTTTGTCTCCACAGTTGGTCCGCACCACTATTTTGGGGTCGACTCGATTTGAACGCTGACTCCGAACATTGACACACACACACACCTATGCACAGATGGATTGTTGCTTTTGTACAACAGGTCGGTACGGCGCGGCGCTTTTTGTTACTGCAACGGTCGGCCGGTCGGTGTTTCCTTTTCAACTATGCGCTGCTTCTTCTTTGTTGTTGATTACTTTTTCTTTCTTGAGGTTTTTTTCCTTTCTCTAGCTGCTAGTTGCTAGCACAGAGCGTCTAGTGCTATTGAGCAGTCGTTTGCTCGCGCTGCGGCTCAGTTGCTAGTTAGAATTTCGACACCAAAAAGGAGTTTCACTTCGTATGAATTCCTAGTTTAGGTATTTACGTAAAGCCGCTGTGGTATGCTTGTGTGCATGTGTTACCATTTAAAGTTATGCAACAAAACACCGTGCCACAACACACTACACTATCTTGTATTGACTAATAATGTCGTGACCGCTTTTTTTTGTGTCCGTCTGCCACTTACTCGCCCGACAATCAGTTCATTGGCCAGCCGGTGTATGGAAGCGCTTGTGCCGGTGCCACGGTAACCACCGTCCGTGCGTCTTATCCTCTCATATACTCGTATGTATCTAAATAAATTTCTCTAATGTGCTTCCTCAGATATTTCTGGTGCATATTAGTTGTAATTTTTAATGGTTTTTAATTGTGTGTCTAGGTTTGGCTCGACGACTATCTAGCGACATAACTCACCAGCTAAGCGCAATTATACTGATTCACCTGCAAACCTACACACATGCCGTATGACTCCAACTTAGCTTAGTTTTCAAGCAAACAAGTTTCTGTTCCTTCGCTGGAAAATTATGACCTTTCCTTTGTGTTTTACCAGTTTAAGTGAATTATTATTTAAATGCTGGCTGCCTCATTTCTTTAATAACACATAGATACCAATGTATGTGTTACACTTCCCTAAAGAAACACATACGATCTTAACCAAAAACTTATTCATAGTGTTTTGCTCTGAACTTTCGTACCGAATTTTGGCTATTCAAATCGTTTTTAGTCTTCGTTTAATGTGATTTATTTAGTTGCTGGCTTTCATTTGATCTCATTTGTTGCTGAAGTCAATTTTTCATTTTTATAGCATTAGACGGTATTGTTTACTTTTCAAAATTTATTATTTAAATACGATCTTATGTGGGTATACCTACATATATGTGACTATGCATTATTAGTCTGGTCATGTGTATAGCAGCTTATAAGTTTATTTATTGTAGCTGTTGCTTTTGTTACTCTTGATCGGCATTTATTAGGCAAATGTTGAGGAAGCTGCTTTTTTCGTGAAAACATTAATACAGAACGGGGAAGATAATTTCTGAAAACAAAAAATATTATAGTATGATGAAACTCATCGAAAATGATAGATAAAATAACAAACATTAAGCGCAAAATAACTTATGTGCGATCTGCGGTCGGAAGAGGAAAGGTTGGTTAGGTGGAAGGTTTTGGGTTAAGAATGGTTAATTTCGATTTCCAGCAAAACTTCGGGCCCTACAAAAAAAGGTTGTAGTTAAAAATTGTAGGCAATGAAAAGTTCTAAAACTTTTGTGTATAAACTTTTTTCACTTAACCTCAAAATATATATGAAATATTCAAATAACCAAATTTTCGGTGTTTTTATTTCTCCCTGTACAAAAAAGTTTGGAGAAGAACAAAGATTCTTATGTCACTAACACAATGTATGTGTTTTTTTTGGTATTTAAAAATTTATTTTTTCTCCTTATACATATAAGCTTGTGAATAAATAAAAAAAATACTGCTAAAGGACTTCAAAGGGATTGTTATAAAAACTATATAATGTGCTGATACGATATACCTTTAGGTACATTCCAATATCTCAGGGCCTATTCCAACCAGCCAATTTCAGGATTGCATTGATATTGGTATGTAACACTGCAAAAATTCCCTTAAATCACGATCTTTGATTCCATGTTAGCCTTTTACTTAACAGAATATTAAAAAACTATCAATGAAGACATCGGAACAAAACCTTAAAAAATGTGTGTTTCAAGTTGTGGCATCTCTTAGCCAAAAATTGCTATAAATTATATGCGCCCCTTCCCAGACATCACTTCAATCAATGGGTTTATTGAAAGAACAATTCGGTGAGCAGATAATTTCACATTTTGGGCTGGTCGATTGACCACCAAAATCATGTGATATCACACCATTAGAAATAAATGCTAAAGATATGTTTCGAATAATAAGGTTTGGGTAATCTAACATACGACGACATTGACATAGTTCAGCGAATTAAAAGACAGCGGCTACGCTGGCTAGGTCATGTTGTCCGGATGGATGAAAACACTCCAGCTCTGAAAGTATTCGACGCAGTACCCGCCGCGGGAAGCAAATGAAGAGGAAGACCTCCACTCCGTTGGAAGGACCAAGTGGAGAAGGACCTGGCTTCGCTTGGAATATCCAATTGGCGCCACGTAGCGAAGAGAAGAAACGACTGGCGCGCTATTGTTGACTCGGCTATAATCGCGTAAGCGGTGTCTACGCCAGTAAAGAAGAAAAAGAATCTAACATACCTTGTCAGGAACACAAGTATTTAAGTGGTACAAATCATTCAGTGAAGGTCACCTAAAACTTGCCTCAAGCGAGTCATCCAACCAGTACTTTTAATGATGATAACAACGAAAAAGATAATGAAACAATATTTTAAAATCACTTGATGGGACCGAAGAGATAGCAGGCAATTTCACAAACCCTCTTGAATCATTTCAAGATATTTTTTGGGATTAAGGGTGTCAATGCTAGACTCCTATCAAAAGACCTGAATTTTTTGCAAAAACGACGTCAAAAAGAGATCGCTAAAGAGATGCTTTACAACGTAGCTGAAGACCCTATATTCACCAAACTCATCATTATTGATGAGGAGTGGTGAGTTTATGAATATGACATCGAAACTGTTGAACAATCTGGCGCATGACGAATGGAGAAGAATTAAGATAACCGAGTTCGAAAAACCAAAAATCGATGAAGGCACTGAAGGTCATGCCAGCCCGGGCTTAAAACAAGTGTTAGAAGAAAAGTAGATTAAGCGCTGGCATGCTTGTATTGACTCATAAACGACCTTTTTTTGAAGACAATAACGATTTTGAAGACAATAACGATTTGCATAAATTTGACCATGTGCTATTTCACTTAGCGGAAACCGTTTCATTGGTGTAGAGTACATAGAGAAAATCTCAGTATAATTACAGAAATGATTTGTCTCTAAGATGCGCCTTTCAATCAAAGATATTTAAAGCATACATTGTTGCTTATAAATTTAACATTTCAATACCTATGAACTTAAGCCTCTACTCCTTTTTTGCAATAGTCTTCGCTTTCTTCCTCCCTCCGTTATCTACTTAAACTTAATCCTTAAGAACATTTTCATAATTCATAATTTAGGCGTTAGTACACATATATTTGAAAAGAACTTTTTGTATAGATATCTTGACATAATATTGGGCAAATCATCTTTCCAGAGACATTAAATATTGGAACTCATACTATTAGAAAGAAACTAAGAGTGGTGATCTTAACCTTGCTATAAAATAATCTAAGCTTTCAGCTTTCATCAGCTTAGTAGTCTTGTAAATAACCTTAAATTTTTACCGAAAAGGTCAAATGCTATAGTGCTATATGAAGCTAATAATTAAAATTCAAATCAAGTGGATGCTGACCGTAGTCTGCGAGAACAATCGTCATTCTATCCAATTTCCAACAAAACGCGATCAGCATTACAGCAGATTGGAAAAGGAGACATTTGGTTTTTCACAATTCCAGCAATAGAAAAATCTTATAATCCTCTAACCTTTTTCGAACATTAAAGTGTATTCTATTTAAATTTTAACTAAAGTCAGCATTTTGTTTAAGACAGCAAGTAATTTCGACATTCCTACTTTAGTTATTTACTATTAGTATCTTAAACACATCACCTTCCTAACAACCACAACTAGCTTTCCCTTGATAGTTGGCAAAGTTCTATACAAATACAATTGTTGCAATGAATTTAATTGCAAAAGTACTTAGTATGTATAGAGTAACGGTTCCATGAGTAAGTATAATAACTCTAACCACAATTTGCAAATCAGCCACATGAGCATACTTAAGTAATTGCAAAACACAACATTAGCCACATCCATAAATAATTCTTACCTGCCTCTCATGGGTTAAAACACTAGATCATCAATATTACATAGCTATAGAGTTATGAAAAATAAACAATTGTGAAATTGAGAGCGAAATATTAGCAAACATATTAGCATTAATATACATACACAGTATATATGTATAAGCATGTCGGTAGGAGTACTCCTAATGGAACATTTATGCACACCCTGTAGCAATATTTCGAGCTTTAAAATATCTGTGTACAAAATACTAAATTTTTTTTATAGAAATAAACTGTAAATGATTAATTCAATTTTTGCATACATTTCTTAAATTTTTCTTAACATTTTTCTCAAAAGCAGTGTTCTCGAATATCTGAAAGTTTAAAGATGTACCCAGTTTATGACTTGCTTTCTGAAGTGTTGTAACAGTTCAAGGATAGAGTAAAGAAGAAAAGAAAACGAGTTTAAGATTCGGAGCACTAGTTTTTATGACGATATGTGACAAAGGGTGAAACATGGCTCCCTCATCTCACTCCGAAGTTCAGTCGACAGTCATCCGAGTGGACCGCAAACGATGAAACGCTTCAAAGCGTGTATTTTGATCAAATATTAGTGTTTTCTTTCATTTAAACACCACGTCGTTTTTATTGGCAGACCCTACTTCCCACTGTCCAAAGCAATGCTCTGATAATATTGTTCAGAGCGAAGCACTATAGTCTGTAGCTGACATTCAAACTGAACGATAAAAATCATGTTCTTGTATGGGAAACTTTTTTATTTGTGAAGGGTATCAAAGCTTCTGTTCTAACAAAGTTAACCTTTTTTTCTTGTTCTGAAACAGCTTTAACGCCTGTGAAAACTTTTTCGCTCACTTCTGTTGAACATTCCTACAGGGTAAGTGTGTGAGTATTTTATAAAATATATTAACACGAAGCACGAATATTAGTTGACCAGCATGCCATATTAATCCAGGCGCTTTGGAATAAGCACCTAAGCGCGGTAGATATATTCACAATGATAGAACTCGTGTATTATGCCAGTTTGATTGCAGTTATGACTAACCCATGGATAAACCTATGCATATTTGTATGTAGGTGTTTTGCGAGCTGTTCATGTGTGCGTGTGTGCGTGCGCACAACATTAACGCCAAGTCCACACAAATCCACTTTATTTAATGAGCATCAAATGTCTTGCAATCCCGTCGCGCATACATTATTCAAAGCGGGCAAAAGGCGAACGGCGAAAGCCAGCACAATTTCGCACACAAGTCGATACGTTAGATGGGCAAAGGGGGGAAGGTATGCACGCATTGTATTTACTTTCAGATATTCTTCACATATGCGGGATGATAGTTGGTGGCTACAATAACATTTCAATTAAAAACACATACACACGCATATCTACTATACAACAACAACAACGCCATGGTGTTCGCACAGCGCTCATACTGCAACAATTGAGGACACTATAAGGATAATCACTTTGCTTGCCACACCGTTGGGAATTCACTTGACAGCAGCAGCTACAATAAAAATAACAACAACCTACACGAATGGCTAACATGTGAAATCAATCGAGCAGACAATAAGGAAAATAAGAAAAATTAAACGTCAAGCTTGTCGGTGTGTCGGCTGGATGAGGCGGGAGTGCAGAAGACTTCGCAACACGCCCATCTACATACGCCCCGTACACGCTTAGCAGAGAGCGCCCTCGAGGAAGACATAACCATTAGCGGCACAAAAAATAATTTACTAAAATATCTGATGAGCATTTCTTTTGGAAATCAGCTCAGATCGTGCATGAAAATGCTGCGAAAATGAAAAACAAGAAAAAAAAAAAACATTTTAATAATACATATGTAGATATATCTACGTGTATGCTATAGTATCACTTTTCGTTGTTTGTCCGCACTTTGGGGAATTCAACGTGCTCTACGCTGGTGGAAACGCTCACTTTCACTCGACAAGAGCGCACACCCAGTGACAACAGTTAGTTTCGCCTTTTTTTGCACACTCCCGCCTGCATTTCGCGCTGGTGGTGTTGAGCATTTCAAGAAAATTTCCCTTTTGACCAAACAACAAAAAACAAATTAGCAAAAAAGCAATTGCGATTTTTCTAAAACACTTTCGCATACAGACAACGCACTCCCCATCGCTTTTAGTCGCGCTGCGTAGCGTCCGCCCAAGCTTAAAGTGCCTCGCAGCAGTACGCTGGAAAGCTTTCACGTGTGTGTATATACATATGTACATATGTGTGCATTTGAGTGCGATTCCAATACTCATTGTTACCTTTGTCATATTTAGTGTTGTTTTTGTTAATCACATTGTACGGTGTTGATGAGTTGTAATATGGCGTTTGCTGGGCTATGGTTTGCGCCTCCGGCTGACAGCATATGTTTTGTAGTTTGACATATTAATTTGCCACTTTTACCGCAAATTGCAAAATGGATTAGAATTTAAGTAGCTGTAGATCACCGCATATTTGAATATTTAGTGAACAGAATAGTTAGTATTACATGATTGCTTGTATATTTAACATCACGTGTTTAGTTATTATGCTAATTATTATTATTAACGATATAATATGTATACTTTTCGAAGCGCAGGTGAATAGTCACGTGGTGAATAATTGGTAAAAGAATTACTAAGTATCCAAAAATTCCTATAGTTTGCGCAGAGAATGATATTCTGCTAAAGCTCCTTCTTTCTTCAGCAGGCTGATTGTTTGGTTTTCATTGGGGGTTTTTTTACGTGGCGGGTCGCAAACCCAGCACTCAACCCTGGGGAGGGATGTTTCGCCTTCTCACTTTAGCTCGCCTTCAAATGGATGTTCTTAGGCTGCCCAGAGGATACTTGGTCAAAGACCGGAGTCCGGGAGCTGCTTGAGTCATATGTAAAAGAATCGTTTCTGGACACTCTCAAGTGAATGGCGATCAGAGAACTTTCCTCACTTGCGTGAACTTCTACACATGACTCCATCCTAAAACTAAAGCTCCTATAATAGCATTTCTTTTACTGATGAAAGATTTTCTATTAAATATACCTCCCTATGGAAAACTTGCTCTTAAGTGGTAAGTTTGGGTATTGATAAACTGAAAAGAAGAAGTTTATAGGGTCGTGGAATTGTTGTCTAAACGACTCATCTAGTCAGAAGAAAATATATTGGGTAGTCGAAAAAGTCTTTTCGTATTTCTAATCAAACTTCAACTTATTTTTTTATTAAATTTATAATACTAAATAAATAAACAAATATAAACCATTTTGTTGAAACACTTTTTGCCATTTTCCGCTAGAGACATTATTCCATCAGTTTAAACCGAAATTTCGAAACTCCCAGAACGGAAGTCTGATACAACATCGTCTCCGTAAACTTCACAAAATTTCATTGGGGACTCGCGTGGCATTCTCCCCTTTTTTATACAAAAATTGCAAACTAAAGCGAATTTTTTCATTCACTCATATTGAATAGCTGTAACTTTTTTTCAATTTCTCCGAATTTAATTTCTCTCACCTTTTCAACACTATATGGTATGACACAATGTGATTGGTAGCACTATAGATATACTAAGACTGCAACAGGATCTATTGACAAAATACGAAAATACTTTTTGGACCCAATAAGTTCTTTGAAACGCTAAAAAATTAACAACACTGTGGAGAAACCCCTGCCTTCGACTCCAGCTTCCACAAGTCACCTTCATTTAGCGAATGCTGTTTAAGTGGAGACAATCAAATGGATGGGCAATACTGTAGACGCAAATTAAAATACATCGACATTTTAGAGAGATTATGATGAACACATAAAGAAAATTCTTGTCCAGCTGATTTTGATTATGGTTTTAAATCAATATGATCCCAGGTCGGGTTCTGAGCTGATCCCCATAGCGGAGCTTATAGAGAACATATTTGGACAACTGAAACACCAGTCCTTGTTCAGCATCACAAATCAATTACAAATACAGCCGATTCATCCGTAAATAATTTAAGTAGAATTTTTGGATACTTCTACCTCACCTTCTTCCAAGTTTTTATGAAAATTTCAAGCCTACCTGTAGCTCACACAGTGAAAAATATTTTTCGTAAAAAATTTACTTTGAATACTGGGTCCACGCAGAATACCTAGCGGTTTGAACAGTTTTGGTTCGATTTGGAAAATCGTTAGTCATAAGGTAGCACACTCAAATTCACTAGTCGTGCAAAGTTTTACTCTACAAGTAATATGGTGCAAAGGAAGATCTCCACTCCCTTGGAGAGATCAGGTGGAGGAGGATCTGGCTGCGAAAACGACTGGCACGCTGTTGTTAAATCGGCTATAACCACGTAAGCGATTTCTACGCCAGTATAGGATAAGAAGACGACGACGAAGATACCGGTGAAACTACTTTCATAGATCTGACATTTTTAATTTTAACAAAACAATGAAAGCTGAAATTAAGGCTTTAAAGACTATGAAAAATTTCCTCTAAGAGGCCATGTTCATTTTGAAATCTTTGTTGGTTTTCAGCCAATAGTACAGAAATGAGCAATAATTCGAAAAATTTACGGCAAGCAGATGTATTTCATAGCAACAATTATAATCTATTGCCGTTTCACCAGCAAAGTAAGCTTTTAAGCATCATATCACAAACGAGCAAACAATAATTCAATTTTTGACCAGAACGAAACTGTTGTCACTCAAAAGCATGGAGTACGAACTGATTTCTGTGATAACAGACCACGTGCAACAATTGTACAAGGATGTATAAACACACATGCATATATTTTTATTACGTTGTACATGTGTGTGTGTATATTTATGCATATGTATATTGAGGCATTAATATTCGTAGAAAGACATACACATTTTCAACGGCTGGAAGACTTTAGGCCACGTTGAGCTGACGCGCTTAGGCTTGTAAATCTTGCGCTGAGCAGCCATTGACATGTTGCAGGATTAAGTTGTCAATTTACGCTGCCGCAACATGAGCACAATGGATATAATGCACATATGTTTTAGATTACACATACAAAATGCATACATATCATAATATATAAACATGCATATGACACACCTTGTAACTACATATATACGATATGTAGGTGTGAATGTGTGTGTTACGCCGGCAAAGAGAAAATTGTTTGTCGAGAATTTATTACAAGTTACAACTTCGTATTTTGATGGATTTGCATTGATTTATTTATTTATTATATGCAATGCCGCCGCGACAGTTGTTGTTGCTGTTGTTGTTATCATTGTTGTTGTCACTGCTTAGCTTAGCAATTAGCAAGTATTTTGCATGTTTTCAACACACACAAACATATAAAAGTATCGATATACATCAGTCAGCTCGTTTATTTATATGTGTGCTTGTGTGTGTGTGTATGCGGCAGTGTGTTGCTTATTTACATGACAACAATGAATTTATAATTTATTGGTGCATCAGCGCGGCTTAGTCGGAGGATCAAAGCTTTTGGCATGGCATATGCACGCATGTTATGGCCAATACGTGTAAATATACACAGGCAATGGGTTTTAAATATACATATATGTTTATATAACGGGTGATTTTTTTGAGGTTAGGATTTTCATGCATTAGTATTTGACAGATCACGTGGGATTTCAGCCATGGTGTCAAAGAGAAAGATGCTCAGTATGCTTTGACATTTCATCATGAATAGACTTACTAACGAGCAACGCTTGCAAATCATTGAATTTTATTACCAAAATCAGTGTTCGGTTCGAAATGTGTTTCGCGCTTTACGTCCGATTTATGGTCTACATAATCGACCAAGTGAGCAAACAATTAATGCGATTGTGACCAAAGTTTCGCACTCAGTTTACTTTATTGGACATTAAACCAACCACACGAATGCGTACAGTGCGTACAGAAGAGAATATTGCGTCTGTTTCTGAGAGTGTGGCTGAAGGTGTAAAACCGTATAAAATACAGCTCGTGCAAGAACTGAAGCCGAACGATCTGCCACAACGTCGAATTTTCAGTGAATGGGCCCTAGAAAAGTTGGCAGAAAATCCGCTTTTTTATCGACAAATTTTGTTCAGCGATGAGGCTCATTTCTGGTTGAATGGCTACGTAAATAAGCAAAATTGCCGCATTTGGGGTGAAGAGCAACCAGAAGCCGTTTCAAGAACTGCCCATGCATCCCGAAAAATGCACTGTTTGGTGTGGTTTGTACGCTGGTGGAATCATTGGACCGTATTTTTTCAAAGATGCTGTTGGACGCAACGTTACGGTGAATGGCGATCGCTATCGTTCGATGCTAACAAACTTTTTGTTGCCAAAAAAAGGAAGAACTGAACTTGGTTGACATGTGGTTTCAACAAGATGGCGCTACATGCCACACAGCTCGCGATTCTATGGCCATTTTGAGGGGAAAACTTCGGACAACAATTCATCTCAAGAAATGGACCCGTAAGTTGGCCACCAAGATCATGCGATTTAACGCCTTTAGACTATTTTTTGTGGGGCTACGTCAAGTCTAAAGTCTACAGAAATAAGCCAGCAAACTATTCCAGCTTTGGAGACAACATTTCCGAAGAAATTCGGGCTATTCCGGCCGAAATGCACGAAAAAGTTGCCCCAAATTGGACGTTCCGAATGGACCACCTAAGAAGCCGCCGCGGTCAACATTTAAATGAAATTATCTTCAAAAAGTCCATGTCATGAACCAATCGTAAACGTTTCAAATAAAGAACCGATGAGATTTTGCAAATTTTATGCGTTTTTGTTTTAAAAAAAGTTATCAAGCTCTTAAAAAATCACCCTTTACATTTGTGTATATGTATATGTAGCGTTATCTAATGACTAAGTAATGTCAGCGGCACAGTGGTTTGAGATAACAAAAATGTGTAATAAAGTGAGAACAATTTTTGATTTCCGATAAGATCAGTGTTTTGGAATATCTTCCATACAAAAATTAATATTTTTCATCGTCTTTCAGACCTTCTGGAGCGTCATTACATTGGGATTCCAAGGATACCAATCTCGAAAAATCCAATTGATAGTCAAGGATCCCATCCGTTCGAATCGTTATTTACCGATGACTTAATATGACAATCGCGTGGGATAATATACCATACAGAACGGTTCTTTGCTATCTTTGTACTGAGTGGCTGGGCCTCAAGGGGCTTAGTCAGCGCGAGGCTACCTTTAGTTCTTGTGTTCAACTTTACACCAACAAGGGCGTTCGCCTTGGACAGAAACTGGTGGTAATCACTTGGCGCTTTGTCTGGGCTATATAGTGGATGCGATAAAACCTCCCATCCGAGCTCCCGTATTTTCTAATGAGTGATCAGCAAAGTGTGTGGTCTGGCGTTGTCTTTGTGGAACACTACGCCCTTCCTGTTGGCCAATTCTGGACGTTTCTGGTCTATCGCCAGCTTCAAATGGTCCAGTTGTTTGTAGTAGATGGTAGAATTAAGCGTCTGGCCATATGGGAGCAGCTCATTGTGAATGATTCCCTTCCAATCCCACCAAACACATAGCAAAACCTTCCTGGCTGTCAGTCCCGGCTTGGCCACTGTTTGGGACGATTCATTGATATTGTCGCATGTGATCAATTTTTTGTCGCCAGTCACCATCCGCTTCAAAAATGGGTCGAGTTCGTTCCGTTTCAGCAGCATATCGCAGGCGTTGATTTGGTCCAGAAGTTTTTTTTTGCGTCAAATCATGCGGCACCCAAACCTCAAGCTTTTTTGTGTATCCAACCTTCTGCAGATGGTTTAATAATGGTTGGTACGAGTATTCGTCGTCACAGATCTTCCGCCGGGTGGCTTATACATGGTGTCGTTTTCACCCGCTCTGAATCGCCGAAACCATTCGTCCGCAGTTAGAAGTGATAGAGTCCCATCCCCCAAAACACCATTAATCTCACGGAACGTTTCTCTAGCGGATTTGCCTTTAACGAAGGAAAACTTTAAAATAGCGAGAATTTCGGCGTTAGTAAACTCCATGTTTACACGTCTATAACTGTTGAACGCAATATCCAAACTAACGTCGTTTTGTAGGTTATGTCAAGACCTTTCAAAGATGTATAGTATTGCCAGATACGAGCTCTGTAGCGCTTTATATATAGCCGCGAAATTCAAAAAACAAAAAGGCGGAAGGGAGATATTTGATAACCTAATATCAAAACGTTGCAGTGGGGACATATAGAAGTTAGTGGACCACAAATTTCACGAAAGAAAAAAAATTTCTTGAGAGCTAAAAATAAAAAATCAAAAACTTGGTTATTTGAATTTTTCGCATAAATTTTAAGGTTATGTGTAAAAGGTGTTAATACAAAATTTGTAGATATTTATATTGCCTACACATTTGCTTTTAACTGTTTTCCATGAGACCCGTAGTTTTACTGGAAATCGAGATCAAGCATTTTTAACTCATCAGAATTCAACGACAGACTTGATATTTTTCTTTCCAACTTAAGATCGCGCGTATATTATTTTATCTTCTTTTTCCAAATGGATTTCATACTACAATGATTTTTTTCAATCTCCTACCATTTTCAAAGGTTTCAGCACAGTACTATAACTAACTCGCTTCTTCCAGTTACTTAAAAAAAGAAAAAAATATATATATACATACATATATATTTTACTTTATGCTGAGCTCTCAGAACTGAACACCGTAAATTTCGGCAAATCTTCACGCTGATATGATTGGAAATTTTATTGCTCAGGGTATTATTATTTTATGTGACGTTAGAGCTGCTATCTGGTTATCTTAGGCGATGGCTTTGTGCGGCATTAACATGAGATAAGATGGCCTTTTGTAGTACACGTGAAATAGCAGTGATTTCTCATTACTCATTTACTTTTTTTTTGATGTGCAATATGGTTGTTGTTAAAGTGACAGTTACAACACAAATACATATGTAACAACAGCGGTGTGAATAACTGTATTTTTGTTACTGAAGAGCCTGAAGCCTACGCCAGCACTATTCCTAATTGCGGTGACTGAATGAATGCCAGTCACACAACTACAATTTCGAGACTGCAACTTGCAACTTGTAGCATCAAACAATATTTCAAAGGCAGCAGTGAAAGAAATAGTTAATATATGTATGTATGTGGGTTTGTGGCAGCTAAGGAATCTCTCAGAGGAGTCATAAGTATCAAATTACCGAGACAATAAAGTGTAAGTCATCATGGACAAGGTGTGTGTCTGTATTTGACAGCAAAGCACTAGCGACAACAAATGCAACACCATCTGCGCTGCAAGTAAGAACCTAATAAACATTGCCACATACATACATACATATATACACATACATATATGTATATGTATGTAAATATGTAGGCACCACACAAATATATTATGTACATATTAAAGTTTGTATAATCATGCGTGATCATATCAAATTCCGAAATCAGCGAAGCTCGCATGCCACAGCCAACGAGGTAACATCAATTACATACATATATCAACAACTTCCACGAAGTGGCACGGCAATAAAATATTTAATGAAATCTGGCTAGTAGTGATGCTACACACACACTTACATACCTACAAATATGGTCGCGCTGAAATCAAATGCTTGAGTATATATGTATGTATCTATATAAGGAATATTACTAAAAATAAATAAATAAAATAAATCGAATAACAAAAACTTACATGCAACATTTCATTGTAAAGCGCATTCAGAAAATTATATGAACAATACCCTTCACAAACACAAAAGATTCCGTATAAGAGTTTCGATTGGTCTGTTTGTATGGTAACTATATGCTATAGTGACTCGATCTGAACAAATTTTTCGGAAATTGCACCTTTATCTTGGAGAATAATCCAGGCCAAATTTCTTGGTGATATTTCGTCCAATGAAAAAGTTTTCCATACAAGTACTTTATTCCGATCTTTCACTTTGTATGACAGCTATACGCTATAGTGGTCCGATCTAAACAATTTATTCAGAGATCATACCGTTGTCTCAGGCAATAGTCCAGGCCAAATTTCTTGGTGATATCTCGTCCAATGAAAAAGCTTTCCATACAAGCACTTTATTCCGATCGTTCAATTTGTATGGCAGCTATACGCTATAGTGGTGCGATATTGACCGTTCCGATAAATGAGCAGCTTCTTAATGACACAAGGACAGGTGCACAATTTCAGAACGATATCTCGAAAATTGAGGGACCAGTTCCCATATGTACAAACAGGCGGACATGCCTAAATCGACTTAGCTCATCCTGCTGATCATTTATATATATATTTTTTGGATCCAGACGCTCCGTGAATAGGGTATACAAATATGTACATTTTATTTATGTACCCATCCAGATTTGTGGTAAATGAAACCAAAACACCAGCCAACGCAGCGTAAAATAATATTAATATGAAAATAAAAATAATAAAGTCGAATTGCAGCACTTTTATTAATGACTTATCAAGGATACTTTGACAACATCCCATAAATCAAACACGCACACACACCAACACATAGTGCCGCACACAAACACACAAGTGCACGAAAATCACAAGCAACAAACGCAATCAAAGGAAGTGAAGCGTATTATGCAAGGCAATGCGTAATGCAAGTAGTACGAATATTATTAGATATCACTGTGTTGCGCACGCTCGCAAGGAAACCTAACACTCTGCAAACTCCTACACAATATATGCGCATATTTTGTCTATTTGGTATGTCTGCAATATTTCTGATTAATTGCACACGAGGCGTTGCAGTTATGTGCTCAACGCTTATCATTTTATTGCGGCGAATTATTTTGTAACTCGCGCCTATAATGAGTTCTTCATGCCGGTGTAACTGTAACAAAATAATGGTTAATAAATAAATTATTCATAAATTAATTGCTTTATTAACTGTATAATGGCACGATCAGTAAATTTTCGCTTTTCTTTGTAATTCGATTTGTAATTGGCCTTTGAGCTGCCTAAGTTGCCATGCATTTAATCCAGCCATAAGTTCTGTTGCAAGTTCAGGCGAATATAGAAATGAAAGCATGAGATATTTTTTAATAAAATTAATTTTAATTAAAAATGCATAAATTAAATGAGCGGTGTGGTAAATTTTAGAAATTCTTACTTTCATGCAAGCCCTCAAATGTATGTAATTCGTACGTTGGTCAATATCAGCACGCCAGTTTCTGTTAACATTGAAGACGCTGCTCGAACCAAAGACTTTTTGAGGCTCTTAAAATTTCTTTGAGATGTTCAGCAAGCAATGTTTTACAACTATGACTGTAGTACAATGGATATAAATCTGGAATTCCACCATGAAACTAGGAATGTTACTTTTAAGTCACCTATGATTGGATTTTGCCTTGTCTGCTGGAGCAGGATCCAAAGCTGTCTAACGAAGAGAGAATTGCTTAACTGCCTCACTACACCTTCTAAAATATCTTGTTCGCGTACTTCTGCCGACAAAATACTTCTTCCTATCAAAAATTTCCCTGAGCTTCAATCAATCCATTAAGAAGCTCACTGCGGCTTTCCTCCAATAGGTAAGCGGGCTTGAAACCAATCCTTTGATAGTAATAATAACTAAAATGATATTGAGTTTCTGGGTTGATACTGTTCGTAACTTATAATGAATACCGTTGAAAGCCGCTTTTCATAAAACCTGCAGATCACTTTTTGTTAGAGACAACACCTTTTTCCAAATGGCTTACTTATTGCAATACATTTTTCACTCTTTTCTCGCTGTTTGGTCTCCATGAAAAACTTTGAAATTGATATCATCGGCCTCAACACCTGCGCCGTTAGTTCTGCTTTCTGCAGACTGGACAAGGAAGCAAAAACAAACTGGGTCTGGCAGTGAACGCTGGCAAGACGAAATATCTCCTGTCATCAAACAAACAGTCATCGCACTCGCGACTTGGCTCTCACGTCACTGTTGACAGTCATAACTTTAAAGTCGTAGATAATTTCGTCTGTCTTGGAACTAGCGTAAACACCACCAACAATGTCAGCTTGGAAATCCAACGCAGGATTACTCTTGCCAACAGGTGCTACTTCGGACTGAGTAGGCAATTGAAAAGTAAAGTCCTCTCTCGACGAACAAAAACCAAACTCTATAAGTCGCTCATAATTCCCGTCCTGCTATATGGTGCAGAGGCTTGGACGATGACAACAACCGAATGAGTCGACGTTACGAGTTTTCGAGAGAAAAAGTTCTGCGAAAGATTTTATGGTTTTTGCGCGTTGGCCACGGGCGAATATCGCATTCGATGGAAACGATGAGCTGTATGAGATATACGACGACATTGACAAAGTTCAGCGAATAAAGAGACAGCGGCTACGCCGGCTAGGTAATGTTGTCCGGATGGACGAAAACACTCAGCTCTGAAAGTATTCGACGCAGTACCCGCCGCGGGAAGAGAGGAAGAGGAAGACCTCCACTCCGTTGGAAGGACCAAGTGGAGAAGGAACCTGGCTATAATCGGCTATAATCGCTTAAGGGGTGTCTACGACAATTAAGAAGAAGAAGAATTTATAATCCGGGTCCGTTTCGGTTACTTAAACCCAACTGTAGTGGGAACGGGAGATGATTCTATCTCATCTATCTTCTTCCAAACAGCTGATGCCGCTGGTATCCAGTAAAGAATTCAATCTGATTGTGTTAATACAGATCTACCAGTATCCCGTTAGAACTCCTACAACTGTAAGAAGCTGGATCTCGCTGAGGGCAAAAAGTTCCTTCGAACTTTCCTTTGAACATCTGTCTACATTAGTCTAGTAGTGAACATCAAGAAGCCAGCGTTTCCCATTCAATTACTGAGACTGAAATATCTGTCCTAGTAAGCTCATCAGTCTAAAAGTTCCCTGCAATACCGCTGTGACCATGCACCCAAACCAGACTAACATAACTCGATGCTAGAGATAAGAAGTCGAAACATCCTTTCAGTCGTCTTGAGTGCCCTTCTTTCGGTGTGGAAGATGCTACAGTGGTCCAGCTGATGGAAAAATCCAGACAAGGCCCTCTTCCATTATTCCTCAACATAAACTTTGATCCAACCATCAGAGACCAACGCTCCTCTCTTTCCGGAATTCCTTCCCTCCCAAACCTCCCTGAACGGAATGTCATCAAAGAAGCGACAACCAGGTCTACGATCGGCGACTTGGCAATCCATTGTAGCATTTAAAGTTGAGGCCACTGACTTCGAATTTCGGTAGTAAATTTTAATAATTTCGACTCGTTGTTGAATCTTATATCTTTCCATGATGAAATGGCAAACCTTACTGAGCAAAACTGTCAAAAGATCGGAGAAAAATATAGCGTCGTTGGATGTCCCTATTGGTTTACTTTTGTAGTGTCTCTTTTGAAGACCCGTTATTTTAAAATAAAATCAAAGTGTACAAGGCTTTCAGAATACTCAGACTCGCAGTTATCTAAGTACCCATTCTCTAAATCTGAGGGCGTCTCTCGCGCGTCATCTAAGTACCCAGGTTCTCTGAGCCAAAGTGCAGCTTTCGTGGGTAAAGCATAATTACTATTTGTCCACGCCATTACATCTTTAGGGCTTTATGACACCTCGCAAGTGCCACCAACAAAATACTTAATCCAGCGTTCGATGATTGCATTTTTAAGCAATTATTTGCCGCGGTGGCTACATAAACACTCTCCTCTTAACACCGTCATAAATCTTACCAGCTCCGTCAAGCGCATGCGCCAATGCCATTTGTCTGCATAAACAACTTATACAATGGCAATCCCGCTGAAAAACACACACATACACACATTTTTGCATGTGAACGAATGAATAATTTAGTGGAAGTAGCAAACAAATGTTATATAACCATAAAAGCAGCTAATTATCGAAGTTAAAATAATAATTGTTTTGCGCGTATGCGCCAACACACCGAGCGCCACACATACACCGGCCAAGACAATCGAATGACGCTTAAACGATTTATTTCATGCGCGTGCAGCATCTGATCTCATTTCCAGCGCTCCTGGTGTGATAAACAAGATTTCACATTTTAGATACATTGCGCGCCCGGTGCGCCCTCGGGCCACAGTACGTAGATGGTACTCAGTCATACGCAGATATTTGTAGACGCTTGCACGCCTTCACTCGCAGCAACAAATGCATTTATGGCCTCATAATTGATGTTGTTGTTTTATAGCATTTCATTTGGCGCCATAAATCTATCAACGCGTTTGCGCATGCGCGCACGCTTTCACACACGCACCCAGCCATATGCAGGCGTATGTACATCTGCATATACCTGTGCGCATTTGAGCTTGTGCGTCTGCGCAGCAGCTCTGTTGGAGGCAGTGGGGCTGGTAGACTGCGCGTATTTGAAGCCGGTGTCAGCGCCAAGATTTACTGCCTACGATTACCTCTTAGTTTGAGAGTTCTCTGTCGGCTATCAGCGTGTCCAGAGCCAACTTACAAGGATTTAGACTTTAAGGCTGCCAAATCATGGTTGCTGCCATGCCGATTTGTTATTGTTGCATATGTTGTTGTTGTTGTGCCTTATAGTTTCTTTTGTTTTTCTCTTTTGTTTGTCAAATGCAAAATTCAATCTTTACGATGTCTTAATCGTGTTTGCAGCTGCAACTACTTTTATTGTACACAATCACTTTGTACACCGCGTTTGTTTTCGTCATTTGTGTTGTAGTTGTTGTTGGTGATGTTTCTTTATTCGTTTATTGTTCTCGGTGTAATTTATGATTTGTGAATTCGGTATGTTTTCATGGCTTTTATGGTCTCATCAAAATGATTGCTCGCAGCTTTATGACTTCACGCTTTGAATGCAAAATGAAAAGTTATGATTTCACTCCTTTGAATTATTGAATGGCGAATTGAGTTTTAATAATTAAATTTGTTTCTCTTTTATTTTTTATTGAGCCATTGAAGTGTGTGAGGCGCTTATGTAAAATGATATTTAGCGTTTATCGATTTTAAATATGTAAATATTTGAGTTTTCTGATTTTATGTCTCAATTATCAGCTGAAGCGTTCAATTTGACCATAGTTATCTGAACAATGGCGATTATCCGCAAATATGTAAACGATTACTTTGCTTTAAATGACGAAAAATGTAATAGTATTAAGTTGGGCTAAAAAATATACATATATCTTATAGTAAGATCGCCGTTTTGAGAAAAATGTGAGAATAGCAATGAATGCTGTACGAGTATACGATGACTCTTCTCCTTCGATGGTAACCATCAAAGACGGCTGGCAAAGAGATTAACTTTACAAAAGTCCATAATCTTGTATTGATAGCCTGCCGATTAAAGGTCGCCAAAATAGCTTAATAATAGGGAGCTCAGAAGACCGAGTGGTTCATATTCTATAAAAAATATTGAGCATGAGAAAGCTATCGACCCATTGTTTGCCGCGTTTGACCATTCCAGGCAACAAGTGCAACCGCGATACCGCTTCAAAGGAGTATACGACACTACTTAGGTGTAATGCCAAAGAATTTTCACAACGATCATGAACATCAACGAAAAATGTTTCCACTGGTGCATACCAAACATCGAGGTAGAGTCAAAATAGGGGTATCCAGCAACAGAAGAAAGCGAAGACTGCCCTATCGACTGGAAAGATGAAGTTCATTGATTTCAGCGATTTGAAGGGCCGAATCGGTGATAAATTGCAGACTATGTCCACCATGATAATCCACCGGCTGAATTTCTAGGCTGAATTTCTTGTTGGGCTTAATGTTAGTTCCAAGATAGACGAAATTATCTACGACTTCGAAATTGAAACTATCAATAATGACATGAGACCCAAGTTCGAATGCGACGACTGTTTGTTTAATAACAGGAGATATTTCGTCTTGTCCTCGTTTACTAACAGACCCATTTGCTTCGCTTCTTGTCAAACTTGAAGAAAGCAGAACTAACCACTGCTAAATTAGGTTACAAACTTTTGCTCCCTGTCCTACTTTCTACGAGTATAACCCGACTTAACGAAGTTAGCACCCCTGGATCAAGTGCATTGAAATAAAAGGAGACTATGTAGAAGTTTTTGTTTTTTGTAGACAGAAAATTTATCGGATCAGGCAAGTTTGAAACCCTGTTCCAGTTTTGAAAATGTTTTTAGCGCAATTTTGATACAGAAACCATATATGATCGGTATATTCATATATTCGTCTTAAAACATGAAATCGGCGTCGCCTGTTAGCTCCGTTTAAAGAAGAATAGTACGCGTTTTTAAGGTTGAGTGGGTTTTAATGGTCGAACAAGACAGTCTTTCTTTACAAGTTAAGAGCACCGTAGACGATGGACCCAGGAGATGTCTAAAATAGGCTGTTATGGACAAAAACTGTATTTCGATGGAGTCAACTGAAATTCTACGCATAAGTTTTGTGAAATCTGAAACCTTGTTTGACGTAGAACGGCTTGGAGGGGTTCTTGCCGATCATGACGAAGCTTTTGGTGTTGTCCAACATTAGTTTACATAGCCGTATTAGCTATGTGGGATACCATGTTTAGGCATAGCGGTCGAAGGCGGATTTAAAGTAGACGAAGAGGTGGTCGATCTTCCTTTCACAGGTGTTTTCCAAGATTTGGCACATGATGAAAATCTGTTCGATAGTAGATTTTCCAGGTCTAAAGCCGCACTGATAATGTTTAATCAGTTTGTTGAGGGTGATCTTCAGTCTTTTACACAGTACGCTCGTCATCATTGTGAAATCAGGTTCACCATCTCTTGGTGCTATGTTTTTATAGCCATTCAGCAGGCTGCAGAAATCTTCCCTTCATAATTTTAGTATGCTCTGGGCATCAGTGACTAGATCACCTCTGGTAGTTCTACAAGAGTATGTTATGGTCAAGTGTTAGGACTTGCCTATTTTGAGACTGCAGCAGGTACTATTAGTGTCACTTCTCCAATATATACACACATACATACACATGTACTAACATGCAAAGCATGTTCCATAAACCAAAGACCTGTCTTACAAATCACACAAATATGATTGAAATATTGATATCAATCATGTGACTTTGATATGTTACTGCCACTATGAAACACCACTTGTTGCTATTTGATGTAACCGAAAATCAATTCACAAACACACAAGCGCACGCACGCACACATACGAATTTATTTGATTGCATTTTGCAGCTGTAAATCATTCATTGGCGCGATAAAACCGCTATGTATAATCAAGGTTAAATTGTGCATATTAACCAAAATATCAAATCAAAGCAACAGATCACAACAACAACAACAACGTGCCTAGTGGCGGCTTCAGCAAAGGCAGCGTGACTATTTGTGCATGTGCCTGACGGTTTATGAAAATTTATGCCTTTTCACCCACTTTTGCACCCGCAACCAGCTAACAGCCAACCGACAACACTTTTACCGCCAATAACAACAATAACAAAAACAACGGTAGCTACCGCAGCAATGCTGGTCGCACACGCATCGCGCATCAGAAAGTCGTAAAAATTTCATCATAACGGAGCGCAACTTTTACGACTCTCCAACGCTGTGAGTGTGTAACTTCAGCTACAACAACAACAAAGTGTTTATTATTTTGAATGTTTCGGAAAATCAGTGCCACCAACAAAGCAACAGTCTTCCCAACAAACAACACTCGCACACATATGTTGGTGTAAGTGTATGTGTATGTGTGTGTGTGTGAAGGACTACAGCGAGACGCATAAAGCCGGCAAAGCGGAAAAGTGTAGTGTTTGTAAACAACATAATAATAATGACACTTACTTAAATGTCAAATTGACGCATCAGAAATTTTACGATCGCACGAATCAAACTCAACCAAAGCGAGCAACCAAAAGACACTAATCAACACGCCGCCCATAACACGCTGCGACCGACCGACCAACCCTACCATAAGCGACAACGAATCTTCTCCTCTGCTTCTTACTTTCTTTTTCTTTCGCTCAAGACCTACATTGGTTGTTGTTGCTGTTGGCCAAAAGCAAAGAAATGGGCAACGGCACACGGTACTACCGATTCGACCTACATAAACGTCAAATCGAACAAACGTGGCAGCGGCGGCAACAGTGGCAGTGCCAGACACCGGTACCAGCGAGCCGACAGCCGACAGCAATGGCAGTGCGACAGTAATGACACTGCAAACGTTGTTGTTTGTCATAATTTTCTATTTAACGTGTAATTTGTAGGACAATTTGTTGGTCGTAAAAATTCGAAGCTTAAATGAAAATAATTCCGCTATAAAAATCGTAAAAAAGATACCGAACCGCACACACGAAACGGAACGAGAAGTGTGCATACTAGACTTCGGTTGTTGTTGTTCTTGTAGTGTGGCTCTATGATTGAGATACTCATGCTCGAAGACAAGCATACTTAAGAACACATAAATTCTTTCACTTCGAAAGCCAACGCCGACAGCCGCCAAACTTCCCCTTTAACAGTAATACGGCATGTTAGAGCCGCTGGGACCGGGGGTAGCGCGGCGTGTTGACCGTATGCCGGGTGGGAAACTTGTTGATAAGATTTCGAGTTTTAGTGTCGCCTCGACGGCTTTTAGGTGATTTTTATGCACATTGTGAACACGATATTTACGACTGCAACAACACTCTAAAATTCCGATATAAAAGAAATAATAACCCTATCAACAATAGCAGCAAGCGGCAAGCAGCAACAAGTGCTCTACAAATTTTCTCGTCAATGGGATTTCGTATGGCCCGCTGGCCTGCTGAACAAGTGAAAGGGCTGACACAGCCACGAGTTTACGAGCATTTTCGACACGACCGCGGAATGTCCCTTTTCTTCAAATTTTTATTACTCCTACATTTTCTTAACCACTCACACATGTTTGTATGTATGTGCTGCATAAAAATGAATGTAATTTTTACGACTCTCCAAATTAAGTTGTGAACATTTTACATAATTACTATTTTTTTATTATTTTTTATTTCCAAATTTTATGTTTTTTTGACTTAAATTTCATTGGTGCCTAGAGTATTTACTATTTTGCTGCTAATTTGCCCTCAAACCGAAGGTTTTGTGTGAATTTACGCCTTTTTCGATTTGAATAATGTGTGAATGTTTGAATTTGAAACCACACTTAGCCTTATTCCGGGGTCTTGAGTGTGACACAAACAGTAGTAAAAACTTACAAACACAAATTGGTGGTAAAATTGATGGCTCTCTCTTTGAAAAGCAGAGATGTATGTATGGTTAAGTGCGAAAAGGAGAGATGTATGCATGGTTAAGTGCGAATTTATTAAAACTTACTTACGGAAAATAAAGAAAACAAACACAGACTTAAACATTTTCATCGCTAAAGGGTTAGAATTGCTGATATTACCGGCGAGGATCTTCACTAATAGACATTTATAATAGGTTTGGAGTTCTTATTGATTTGTCATTTTGAAAAGTTGACAATAAAAGTCAGCTCAGATCCTGACAGCCGATCTATATTGAGCACAATTCGCAAAACCGCTGTCTCTGAGTTTTCTATTACTAGATAGCTGGGCTTCATGGAGCTTGGCGAACGACCGACAACCAATAATACAAACAAGGTTGCCAGAAATTCTTTGCTCAAAGAAGATAGAAAGAGGAGTAATGACCGTCATGCTCAAGAAGGTTAGACCTTCCCTGGCTGTACAGACTCTAAGCGGCCATTGCGCAATCGGAGCTCACAAGGTAAGGTTAAGAATCTTACTGGATGATAATTGTGGAAGATATTTAGCAGAAGACAAGATAGACACATTTCAACACTGCACAACATACGGTTTGTTCCACCATTTTTTCGTGCATCCCTCACATGGATTCTATTTCTTTATTAAAAATAGCTGTATTGTTTTTTCAAAATTCTCTACTAAACGCAGGCTCCGGGGTCATTGTTGTTGTAATAGTTATCTAGTCCCGCTAGGGTGGTAAGGTTCAGATAAGTTGTCGTCAAGGTCATCCAACGGTAGGCCCAGGGAGCGTGCTGTTTCGATGGGGTCGAACCATAGGGTGATTGGCGTCAGATGTGTAGGATTAGAGATTCAAAATCTTTGTCGCCTCCTTCAATCCCCTTTGTAAAAAAAGTTTTTGGATATAACTGTGATACCGATCTAGAGGATGAACTATGGGACCCAACCTATCGGGTCATATTGCTACCTTACAATCGGAATCAAGTGCTTGTATGGAAAATTTTTTCATTTGAAGAGATATCCTCACGAAATTTTCCATGTATCATTGTCAACGACAAAAATGCAAACCCCAAAGAAATTGTTCAGATCGCAACATTATAGCATATAGCTGCCATACAAACTGAAACATCGGAAACAAGTGCTTTTTGGGAATTTGTTGCGAATCTTCTGTGTTATCTAAGGCGTATTCTAATACTATTGCCCAGCCTTTGACAACTGTGTGGTCTATTCAGCGGGTTAAACCAAAATCCTATGGAAGGTTACCACAGACTGTTACAAAAGTACATTCTTGTTGAATTGCTTTTCACGTTCGAATCCCAATTGTCCACTTTTCATTATCGACCAAGTGTGTAAAGTTAATGATTTCGTTAAGTAACCGGCGTCACTTTTCGAACGGCAATAAAATCTATGCTCGTAAAAACAACAAATGCTTGAGAGTGCCTCCTCATCAAATGCTCGTTATGGCTTACACTGTTTGTTGTATTTGTAACTGCCAGTGCACTGATTTAGAATGATTAATGTGCATTTCTGAATAAACGCCTTCATATTGGTGTTCAATCGTAAGAATCTACATGTCATTTTGTAATTGTTTCATTACAATAATAAAATTTTTATTGCTCAATTCGTCATGTGAATGGTTAATTGTCATTTAAGTTGAAGATCGGTAGTTTAAACTTTAGAAGAAAGCTAATTTACAAACAGACTATGGATAAGAATTTTACTAGAACAAATTAGAGATTCCTATTAGAATTGTTTGTCGCGAGCAAATATTTGAAAGATCATTTGGCGAAAAGTGAAAGCAAATCATTAAAATTTCCATACGTCAGTTCGATGGGATATCTGTATGCGCTCCCAAGTGTTTGAGGCCTGACATCCCAAACGCGGGACAGTTAAGAAGGAAGTGTTGAGTTGGTTCCACCACATCTTCTTCCATACACCTTCTACATATGACGTCTGATATGATTCCCTGCCCTACTGCGTGGCCGCCAATAAGGCAATGTCCTGTTAAAATCCCCAGAACTAGGAAGAGCATAGCTTTGCTGAGTGCAAATAAATCACTAGATCTCTTGCGATCGACCTTGGGCCGACCAAAAGGCTTTTACGACAGCGCATGTATCAATGGCGGTCCAGCTATCTAGTAGTAGCACACAACAGGATGCGGGAACGCCGACCCGCTTCCATTCTACCGATAGCGGTTCTAGGGTGTCTCTTCTTGCTCATCAGCTTTACAATTTCCTACGATTCCGCCAGCATCCATATCAGTCTTATCACAATGCTAGTGATAGCTAGGTTAGGCACTCTTTAAGCAGCCCTGAACCGTGTTGGAAAACATTGCTATAGTCGGAAAGTCTGAAGCTGGAGTTGATAGAGAGCTCCTGATAGTAAATCCCGCCAATCTTCTGAGTCTGATAGCTACTTTCACAGCTATAGATCTTCCGATGATGTCTATAGACAATAAGTACAAGATGGCGTTAAATGTCATGGTTCGAGTGGACCGTCGAACGCTCTAGAGTTCCTTTGCCAGTGAGATCTTTTCTACAGCCTTTCACCAGACTCCATAGAACATAATAGGCTTGACTATGGTGTCGTAGAGCCAGGTGAGAGACTACAGCTGTACAAGTCTTTTTCGCTTTCTCTTCCACATTCTGCAGCTTAACTCAAAATTAGATTTCAGTGGAGTCTTCGATGGGTTCTTCCTTCCTTCTTTATATTTATAGAAGACGATTTTTCTTTAAAACAAAACTAATTCTTTGTCATTAGGAAATAGTTATCAGTACAATGACCTTATGGCTTTCAAGTCTCCAGCAATTTAAAATTATTGATCATTTTTACGAGCAAAATATTGCATTTTATTGCTTTTAAATGCTTAAAGCAAACAAATATTAAGGAAGGAAGAGTAAGAGTAAGATTAAAAGGTAATGTGCAACAATAAATAGGAATGGCTGCAGGATGTTGCCATGCAACCTGGTGCAACAACAGACTTCTCAAAAGGAACGGTAGGCCGAAGAAAAAAGGAAATTTCACTCTCCACATGCGCACACAAGCCATAAATGCAATTGCTGCACTGATAGCTGCTCTAGGCACGACAAGTTCAAAAGCGGCAAGCAGAAGATAAAACAAAAACAAGTACAAACAAACACTCATGCGTACATGCAACACAGTACAGTATGTAGAAAAATGCGTTCATCAAAGGTGCAGCTGACGAGCGGACGAACGGACGCGCTGAAGCGACGATGAGCATGAGGACGAAGATGAAGTTGAAAATAAAAATGAAGGCGACATGAAAAGTCATAATAGTCAACGCAAAGCAATTTTCACATCTGCACACAATATACACGGCACACAGCAGGAGCAAAAGGACATGCAAGCCTTAAGGGCGATAAGCGGCAGAAACAGCAGCAGCAGCAACAACAACACAAACAGCCAAAACAATACAGTGCAGTGACAGTTAGCAAAGGGTAGGCCAGGGAGCAAGAGGAGGGACAACAACTGAAATCACTCATTTAAAAAGGTTCATAAATTGGAAATTGACTTCTTGTTGTGCCACAGTTGCATTTCGGTTTGACTGTGTTGTGCGAAGGGAAGGTAATGCCTATTGGGCAGCAGGTATAAGGACGCTGGAAATAAAATTCAATACAAATGTATTGTATGTGTGTGTTTGATGTGTGTGTTTGATGTGTGCTAAATGGATTACCTAGAAAATCCTGTTGACTTCTATCGACTGCTGTTTCGCTTGAAAGTCCAAAACTGATCAGCAGCGAATTGTTACAGTTTTTTCTTTCTTTTTTGTAAAATTACCAGCAGCGGAAAAGTGGATTAGATTGCTTTTTCTATGCTCGTAGTATTCTTACTTTTTCATGAATAGTTTAAACCAAAGCGAATTAAATGTAACAATAGCAAAAACAACTGGTGTGTTCCTTATTTGTTGCAATAAGTCAAAAAGAGGCATTAGCTTCACTTTCACTACCAAAACTGTGCAGTTGTCGTCAGTTGCTCGCTGTGACTGATGTGTGGGAGCATAAAGATCTGTGGAACGAGTATATAAATAGAGCGTTAAATATAAATACAAATGTACATATGTGTATCAAATACTAGAGCAGGTACTAAATTGTTGTTAAGTTGTGGCATGCCACCAAAACAAATGATGTCCTATCTAAGTGGCTTAGAATCTCCTGAAGTGCAACTGTACTTAATTTCTGTATTAGGAGAGCATAACGTTAAGAGGAGTGGATTTTTGAGTGTCTCTCAGACTATTCAGCTCGATTATGAGTTCCAAATTAAACATAAATATACAGAAATAAAGAAATAAATTATGGAAAAACTGAGGCTAGGATACCAGTTTTTTCCATAAAAGCACTTTAGTCATTCCCAAAATGGACATTAACTTCACTTGACACAAAAAACTAGAAATCCTTATTATATCCTCATTACAGTGGTTCTACTCGAAATACTTGATTATTTAAAAAAATAAAAAAAATATATTTCACCTTTTTTCCATGACTTTGATTCTAACAAGTTACAAGAGTATAAAAAGTTCGGTTGCATCCGCCTTAGCCCTTCCTTACTTGTTTAGTTTTTGAATTAACACATTTTAGCTGTATAAATCGTTCGTGTGATCAAAATTTTGTTATATTGGAGACTAAGTAATTAAATAGTGTAAACCATCTCATCAAATTTCACCCGGACTGACTGTTATATTTTTAAGAATTTTAATACAAAACTTTATTACCGGCTCCGGAGACAATACGAGTACAACCATGCCAAAGCTCTATTCCCTTTTTCATATAAGCCTCGGCGGAAATCACCTTTCGTGTCTTTAGTGATTTTTCGTTTTTTCGGTTCCGGCTAATTTTTGGTGTGACATTCGCTAGATTATAGAACTGTTTCGACGAGACATTCATGAATTCCCATCACGTCACCAATAATGATGCGTTTGATCAATGTAAGGTGTATTGAAACGATTTATGCCCAAAACTTTAACCAAATCCATAAGGAATGTTGAGATCCTTCTTTAAATTTTTCGATGTTATTGTTATTAACAGAGGTGGATGGACGACCCAAATGAGACAAGTTTAATCTGACTTCACGACCTTCTCCGAATCCTTTGTATAACTCAAATACTTGTGTTCATGATGATGTAAACACTGTATGAATGTTTTCTATTTTTAAAACCAAAAACCAACTGATGCTATTCAAGGCAATCCATCAGCTCAATGGAGGTGATAAAGAACATTCCTATAAATGTCCAAAAAAAATATACACTCATCGGTTGATTATATAAAAAAAAAACAATGTATTGAGTTAGATTCAACCTATTTTGAAAAAAAAACTTTCATAGATAATAACGGCTGATCTAAGTAGAGCTCCTTTTTTCAATAGCACCTCGGACTAACGTATGGAACGACTTAACGCTGTTTACAGCTTGTGCAAGAACTGAAGTCACTCGACCTTCCCAAGCGACATCGATTCTCAGTATGGGGCACTTGAAAAGTTTCAAGGAAATTCGACCTTTTCGAGGCAAATTTTATTCAGTGATGAGGCTCACTTTTGGGTCAATGTATGTGAACCAGCAAAATTGTCGCATTTGCAACCTAGAGCAACTTGAAGAGATTGAAGGGCTGTCATTTTGTCCAGAAAAAACAATGGTTTTGCGTAGTTTGTGGGCCGGTGAATCGAAAATTGGACTCATCGGATGGACCATCTAAGAGGTAGCTGCGGCTAACATTTGACAGACATAATCTTCAAAAAATAAATGCGAAAGAATGTTCTTTTAATTGAAATAAACATTTCCCAACTCTCAACGTCGAAATTAATTATTTATGTATTATGTTTTATATATCAAAATATTGTGTATTGTGTTTTATATATCTCAAAAATTTTAGATATTCTTAGGACAACTTATTCTTACGATAATTTCTTGCACAAAAGCAAAAGGTTTACTCTGGTTATTTTTTGTTAATTTCAAAAAATATTAAAAAAATATGTATATCTTGGCCTACAACTTCTTGAAATCTGCTCATTTGTTTTCATTTAAGAGACTAGGAAAGATCATATTCTCAAGTTAGGTGGTCTTGACGACAACGATCAATCACAAAAGATTGGTTTTGTTTTTTTTTCTTTTTACCAAACGCTCATGACATCTTGCATTCCTTAAACACATGTTTTCATCTCCTAGTGTAAAGGACAAAGGGACATAGGAATAACCATCACCATCTACTCCACTTTTCTTAAAGTAATGCATGTAGAATTTCAACGGATAAATAAAAAAGTGTTAAAAATTATAAATAACCCCATAAATGCCAGAATTTCTGTTTAAAATGTGAATTATTTAAATGAAGTTTTATTTTATAAATTTTAATTGCTTTTTTAATTCTTAAGCCTCACTTTTAATTGCACATATTAGAACACATACTTCGGCATACAAAAATACAAACTGTTGTTATTTTTATTGTACTTGAGTCACTTAATAACAATTCAGTTGGTTGTTAAAATATTTTCTGCACACAATAGAAGTGATTAACATTAAACTTTTTATGGCAAACATAAAAGTCAAGAGGAACGCATTTTTAATTTGATACTAAATGATTGTAGGTTAACATACACCATCCCTGCAAAGCGGCTACAACCAGTAATAGGTCCACTATTCCCCTTGTTAGGGTTTATTTTTACAATTCACGAAGAAAAAATGCACTTAAGCTCATATTAATGGATCGCATAAAGTATGTTCATAGCAAATAGTTCGCTTCGAAATAGTTATTTAATTTTAAATAACTGTAATAAAAAATACTTGCAATAAAAATGGACTTACCATCGTTTTCAGCGACTTCACGCATGCGCAAGTCAAAGCCACAATACAATAAAAGCAATAACACCAAAAGCAGTGCGTGCAACTGATGAATTCGAATCGGTTGCTTTATGTCGTTGACCACGACTATTAAAGAGCACTTTTATTACTTCTATGTACACATAACAGTAGGTGGGCGTTACTAAATGGAAGAAGTCATTAGTATAGACACTCTTTAAAGGAGCTAAAAGTTAATAGTGCTTCGAAATCGAACACCGAAGAACTCAGTTTAACGGTGTTGATGTTTGGATTAGTAACTGAGGAACTTTATAATAATAGTTTGTATGGAAATTGTGAACTTGTTGGTATAAAAAATTGTGCTTTATGATATGGACAAAGTAATTTGCGAATGAGTTCTTTTGTTGTCATTTAAAATGTTCAAGGACGATCTGATTAATAGTTATATTCACCACTCGGTTCCGTCTCTATCGCTAGTGAAATATACTAAGTATATTGTATTTCTAGTTCACAAAAGTAAATTCTTGCCGTTGGAGCCCCGTAACAGCCACACCAAGGTACGTAAAATAGATGAGACCGAAAACATCGAAAAAAAACACAGCCGCAACCGTCAGAGCACTTTATAGCAGTATTTGACATTGTTTAGGACCAATCCGATGGAGTTTCTAACAGGTTTTTCAATAAGAGCGTTACAAAAGTTTCAAATAAAACAAAAATGATGTTGAATAACAATGAAATAATTTATTTCTGTGAAAGCACAATCGATGCCATTACGATATGTATGGAACTCAATATCTTTTGCATGGTCACCATGGGCATGCTAGCAGAAGTCCAGACGCTGAACATAATTTTGGATGGTTTTCAAGCATAAATCGGCCGATACTGTTGCAATTTCACTTTCGATATTCGTACTAAGTTCATGAATCGTCTGTCGCTTGTTGGCATACACCATGAGACATACACCATCACGACAGAGGCGGCCAATTTACTGGACTATTTCGAGAGATAACATGTTCACCAAACTTGGTTTTCAATAAATCGATAGTGAATATCATACACTATATGGGTTGTGGCACCGCCCTGTTGGAGCCACATATTATCCAAGTCCATATCATCCAATTCGGGCCAAAAATACTCGGTTATCATTGAGTGGAAGCGATTTCCATTCACAGTATCGTATCAGTCTTGATCATTACGGAAGAAGAACGGCCTAATGACGTCGCCGGTTCATAAACCGCACGAAACAGTAATATCTACGGGTTGCAATGGTGACTCATGGAGTTCATATGGATTGCTGCCTGTCCAATGACGCATATTTTGCTTATTGACGAAGCCATCCAGCCAGAAATGAGCCTCATCGCTAAAAATATTTTTTCGATGAAAATCCGGATCATTTTAAAGATGTTGCTCAGCCCAATTCACGTACATACGATGGTTCTGGTGATCAAATGGCTTCAGTTCTTATGTGAATTTGATATTGTAAGAATGTAGGCCAAGATCTTTTCGCAAAATTCGTCGAACGCTTGAGAACGACGTGTGAGAGACTAATTTGGGTTTTCCTCAATTGAAGCGCTAGCGGCAGCAATATTCTCGATATTACGGCCATTTCTTACTCTCACTGGCATGGGAACATTTAGTACTGTGCATATGGATTCAAATGTGAATAAATCACCATTTAGTCAAAATTTTAATATTTCTTTTGTAGACTAAGTACCTATCGGTCCGCTCTCGTAGCTTCCCTAGTACTTCTTTATAATGCACTATGTTTTGAATTCTTCGGTTATGGCTTTAAATCGATGTGATCGTCAATCTTCTGTATGAGATTTCTAGTCGAACTTGACTTTTAGCTCTGTCTTTGAGGTGGAAGTCCAAGTTTCTTCAGAGAGGTGTATATTCATTCTGATAGCCGAGCGACTATCCTGACTTTGAGCTCGCTGACCGTGAAAAAAATTGCATGACCTCATTATATCTTAAGTGGCCGGCTGTATGATCCTTCTTGTCCAGGATGAACCGTGGGAAGTCCTCCGAACATTGCTCTTAGCAAAGACAATCTCGCCACAGATGTAGGTGTTGTGACTGGACACTGCCCAATAGGTTCATACGCAGTGCGGCTAAATATTTTGTCGGACGATCTTTGTCAAAGATGTAAAAGATAAATGAAAGATGGAGGATGCTCGTCTTTTTTCATACTGAGATTGAAATATTTCGTTAGACACACCTTCGCATTATATATAATAAACATTTTGATACAACAAAAGCTTAAAAAAAGTTTTAAATTCCTTGCGAGTGACTCAGCCCAGGTGTAAAAAAAAATGGCGCATCCTGGTGACATTGATCCTGACTCTCCTGGTGGTCTGAAAAATAAAATCAAAAGAAACTCTTAAGCCGTAAGGATGCTGTTATAGTCCCTACCTCAGGGAACACGAAAAAAAAATTTGAAAAATGGCGACTGTCTGAAAATAAAAATCATTTTTTACGCTTTTTTTTGAAATTCCTGAATTTTTTTAAAATATTAAAAACAAAGGATTAAGGATTATATAAAGATAAAGGATAAAGGATTATATAAAGAAGGTTCACACAAAATTTCAAGTAAATCGGTTGTATAGAACTTGAGATAATGCCGGTACCGTGTGGAAAAAAGTAGTTTCGAGAAAAACGCGTTTAAAAAAGTGAGTCTACCTACCTACCGGGCTAGGTACTGCGTCACTAAAGTAACTGTAGCTCTTAAAATAATTTTAATTTTTAAAAATCCTTTGGAGGATATGTTCTTAAGGGTCTAAACATTAAATATATAAAAAAAATTCGAATTTTTCAAAATTCTAGAGTAGAATACCCCTTAAAAATCAAAAAAAAAACTGAGGACATTGTTTGTTTTGTTTTATATATATACATATATGAGTGCTGAAACCCTCTATATTAGCGATCATTTTAAGTCCTTGAAATCAGTTCTCCCTAGCTCCAGCTGAGCGCCAAAGAATTCAAAGCCAAACTGAATTTTGAGCATTTAATTTTTTTTTAAAACTCACCTGTTGCAACTAATCTTGCGCTAAGTCTGACTTACGGCCATACTAACCGAACCTTTTGCACTTGAGTGGCGAAGACAAAGTCCACCAAAACAAAAAAAAAACTCGCTTGAACGCCGCTGCTCAGGTGTTCACAATACAACTTCTGCGCTGCCACACATTCATCGTAAATTTTATGATAATTGAACGTTTCACGCCTTTTTTCCACACTTAACACTAATGTAGCATAAAAGCAGCAGCCAAGCAGTACCAGCAGCCGAGCAACAAATGAATATGCAACTCAAGAGCCACAGCAAGCGTGTAGGGCATCCATGAAATCTGTTTGTTGACAGCTGGAAGATGAAAAATATGCCAACGAAAACCAAAAAGAACTCGGTGAAAATGAAATAGCAGAAATGATTGTTGCCACACTGACAGTTTCGGTGTCATAAAATGCAACAATTTACGAGACAATGCGAACGATTAGCGCAACGCACTTTACCATTGCCCATGTTGCAAGGACAGCCATATCGACAGCGGGCCAATTATGCCGATTTGCTGCAGCAACTCGCTAGCTTGGCTATAATTAAGCATCCGACAGGGCAACGTAAACGTTCTAACCTAGCCAATGCATATGTATATGTGCAAAGGGCTAGTTCCCAGAATCCACATACATTCGAGAAAAAATGGCGAAAACGTCACTTTTGGTAATTGTGGTGCAGAAGGGTTAATGAGCGATACTTCCGCTTTGAGCCAATCGACTGTCAAGCTGAGTACTAGAAGGTCTAGCATTTAAAATTGTCACATAAACAATTACAGGTTATTGCTTTTGTTTTCGCTTTGACAAACGATGACTTAATTGATTGTAATGCATAGTGTTTGTAAAAGTGATTCGTAGCTGGATTTGGCTCAACTAAGTACACATAAATTCATTGCAAGAGTCATAACAAAACCTGCGGTCCCTTAAATTCCAAATAAGAGCAACTTTTTAAGGACCTCTACATGAAATTAACCACCTGTATGTATCAGTATAATGAGCAGTAATATTACGGTAATACGAACACTCACTTTGTTGTATTAGTAATCGCCTGTAGCAATATCTTTGCTGCACTTCGTATGTGGTCTCATAAAAGTTTACAATTTCGTTACTTGCGTGATGACGAGCAAATTGTTGCTTTAGTCCTTATCACAATTACCTTTATGTACGTTAACTCAACAGAATATGTTGATATTTCATGCCAACTGTCAATACTCCCAGTATTGAGAAAAAGTGCTTCTTGTAAAATCAATAAATCAAAGGAGCTTGAAGATTTGTTCAAATTATAGGATTGCTACTTAATAATGACATTACTACGTTTTTACTATTAAAGGGTGATCCATTGAACATTGAATTGTGAACAAAATTTGCTCTGAAAACATTGAATCTTCTTGGAACTTTTTAAGAGCCCACAGAGCGAAAGGATGTCGCTTCGGAAAGTCGAGCAGCTTCGATTTTGTTTATTTCTTGCAGAAGCTGTATTTTGTACGCCTTTGGTATAAGATATCGATGTAAAATGCGCCTAGTCGTCCGAGTTGCTGCGAACGGCGCCGAGTCGACTTTCCAGGGTCTTCGTGTTCACTCTTATTTTTATAGAATAACTAGAAATACTTCATTTTCAGTTCGGTTTCTAAAACGACGCTTCCGGAAAAATTATAAATATCTCCATTATAATTTTTACTATGGACCGTACTATGAATATCGAAGTCTATCGGCTTCGAAAAAGTCTTCTCACTTTTAAAGAATGATCAGTATATTTGACCCTAATTTATTTGCTGGCAGGCCCATTGTAGCTTTATTGAAATTAGCTTTAGGTGGAAACAGAGCAGAGAGATCTAACAGGTCAATTGAAAAGTCTCCGTTCTAACACGGTAAAATACATTTTTTTCTTTGGCAAAATTCATTTTTTTTATTCAACATAACTAGTTTCCATCAAGGGTGATAAACTGAATATAGCGACACTCCAACTTTTCGATACCATTTTTGTAGTACGACGTGTCCTTTGCAAAGCCTGAGTTTCGGCGATCACCTCTAGATTCGGCGAAAATTTCTTACAAGCGCGCATTCCTTTAAGATCTGAGAACTGTACATCGGTGCTAGCTACCAGATCTAGAGAATATGGTGTATACGGAAGTAGTTCGAAGCTTAATTCATCAATTTTTGCCATAGTTTTCATGAACTTGTGACATGGTTCATTGCATTGGTGTGGCAGTTTCGTTGCAGCCGTTTTTCAGCGGTTTACTCCTTGAAAAGGTTCAGTAATGCTAAATAATGGGCGCTATTGATGACCCTTCTTTTCTCAAGGTACTCAATAAAAATTATTCCATAAGCACTCCACAATAAATACGTCATATACGTGTTGCTTTTCCACGCTTTGGAGCGGGTTTATCGTTTGCAGTCCACTCGGATGACTGTCAATTGGATTTCGGCGTGAATCGATAGAGCAATGTTTCAGTCATCTGGAACTATGGATAGTGGATCCGCCCCTGACTGTGGCTGTAGGGTATGGATCATAGCAGCAAGTGACACCTATGGACTAATGACGAACACTTTTTTGGCAATTTTCGCATGTTCAGTATTTCCCGCATATACATAGTAGTAGTAAAATATTGTGAAAATCTCATTTAAACCCGATTAGTTATGGTTTCAATATTCTTTAACAGAATATAATAAGTTTGCCTTGTAGTTTGCCGTGTATTTGACGAGGGGCGAGCTGAGTCGATTAAGCCCTGTTCGTCTGTATAGATGAGACCTACTCGCTCTGTTTTTGAAATATCGATTTAAAATTTTGCACACGTTCTCGAAATCGTTGTCGGATCATATAGCTGTAATACAAACTCACAGGTCACACTCAAGTCCTCATATAGAAAACTTTTTAATTTGACTGGATATCCTTACGAGATTTGGTATAGATTGCTGTTCAAAGCATTGCTACACTCTCCAAGCAAATTATTCATATTGAACATCTATAGCATATAGCTGCCAAAGAAACTGACTGATCAAAATCAAGGTAGAAATCGTTTATGCTATAATAAACGCACATGTGAAAGGTATGATAGCTTCGGCGTAGATGGAGTTAACTTCTTTTCTGATCTCAATGTTAAAGATATTTCAGCTGATTAATTGCGCCATTGAAGAAGACCCAATTAAACCGAAGAATCTGAAAAATCTTATCCAATCTATGGAACCTGAACCAAAAATATGTATCTTAAGTACTGCTACCCTATTACTCCTAATAGGGCCTTTGGCGGAACCAGAATTTGCTGGTCCCTCTTAGCCACAACTGGATAATATCGCAGATCTAATTCTGGCATACTATCAACAATATTTCGATTGTTATTTAATTGCCGAAAATATTTTACTTGACTACTACATGCTGCTGTTGTTGTTGTTGCCGATACAGTGTCACTTAAATGAACGCGTTCATTTTATGTACTTAACAAGTGTCAATTTTCCCCAAATGCGCACTTATCCCGCTTTTGTCATTTGTATTTTAATTGATGTTTTGTTTATATAATGAACTTGCATATTGCATGCAACAACAATAATACTTAAATCGAAATCAGAGCAGTGAGTTTTATCAATAAATAAAAAGTGGCTCCATTTTAATTACTTATATACAAACATACATAGTAACAACAACGCAGACGCTGATAAAAAGTATATACACAGTATAATATAGAGATGTGTGTATATATAAATAAACTATATGTTATTCGTATGCAATAGCTCAAGTAAAAACTGTTGGCGCTTATGAAGCTTGCCTTGTTTCTCCGCCCCGAGCATAGTTAGCATAAAATATAAATTCATGTGATTGTATAACGGTATGTACATATGTATGAATCGCAGTGATTTACAGTGTGGGGGCTAAATTGAACCACTTGAGCCGCCCACACATACACACAAGTCGGCGATATCGTAATGAATCTAACAAACTGAAGATTTCTCACATTATTTTCGGTACTCTGTACTACATACATACATTCAGATAAATTGTACATCGAGTTGTTGTTCATACTCGTAGAAAAGTGATGGTCTTTGCGCCAATATCGCATGCGATCGATATTTTTTTTGTGGAAATAAAAATGATGAATGCGTCTTGTGTGCGCACTTCAACCTTGCAAATGAAGTGTGATAGCTTACTGACCCCCTCTATATATTATAGTGCATAACGGTTTAGTTTTCAGTAATATATTCTGAATTTAAATTGTTATGTTTCTTCTTAATTATACCCTAGATAAGGTAGAAGGAAACTTCGGATACCCTAGAACAAGTCCTTCAGTGTTTGAGATATTGATCAGAAATTGAGCACATATCCTTTTCTATCAAGGAGTTATTAATTTGTCGAAACTGCCGTCATCGAACCACTGTAGCCTATAGTTGTCATACAAACTGAACCATCAAATTCATTCCTTTGTATGAACAACTTTTTTATTTGGCGAGATATCTTCACGAAATTTGGTGTGGCTTATTATGAAAGACAACGTCATAATCTCTAAGCAAATTGTTAAGATCGGACTACCATAACATATAGCTGCCATACAAACTGAGCCATCAAAATCATGCCTTTGTATGAACAACTTTTTTATTTGGCAAAAAATCTTCACGAAATTTGGTATTTCTTATTATGAAAGGCAACGTTATAATCTCCAAGCAAATTTTTAAGATCGGACCACTATAACATATAGCTGCCATACAAACTGAACGATTAAAAACATGCCTTTGTATGAACAACTTTTTTATTTGGCAAGATATCTTCACGAAATTAGGTATGACTTATTATGAAGGGCAACGTCTTAATCTTCAAGCAAATTTTTAACACCAGACCACTATAACATATAGCTGCCATACAAACTGAACGATTAAAATCATACCTTTGTATGAACAACTTTTTTATTTGACAAGATATCTTCACGAAATTTGGTGTGGCTTATTACCAAAGACAACCTTATAATCTCCAAGTAAATTGTTAAGATCGGACCACTATAACATATAGCTGCCATATAAGCTGCCCGAACAAAATTAAGATACTCCTCTTTTTAAACCCTTTTGTACCATAAAAAATGCACATGTGAAGGGTATTTTAGCTTCGGTGCAGCCGAAGTTAGTGATTTTTCTTGCTTTCACATGTTTTAAAATTTGTTTAAGTTCAAAAATGCTAAATATTACTCTTTTTAATTCTGATCATACACATACAAGTATGTATGTATGTACGCACAACCAACTTTTTGTAGACTTGTTGCTAGTTTTATTTCAAATCGTTTATTTTTCACCCTCGATCGTTCTATTGCTGGCGGCTATGCGATACTATTGCGTCAAACAACGCACTCCATTTCGTTTTCTGGACTCCCCACTTCTTTTCCTACATACAATTCATAATATCTAATAGTTTGTTAGGGACAAAAAAAAAATAAAAGGAAAAAATTATAAATAAAATTCCCCAACACTTAAAACGAAATACCACTCAATCATTTTTCGGCTGACACAGCGTTGCATGCGCCCCCTACACCACAACGCCGAAAATTCAACTGCTGGCTGCTTTCTTATACTAGAACATTTGATATTCTAATGGTTTGGTAATATTCGCCGAACTAATCGGGTCGATCGGTGGCAGCAAATGATCAGTGACATCCATGTACATGCACATACTTGCAACAAAATTCATAGACGCTTTTTAAGAAAATTAATAAATAAAAAATATAATTTTTTTCAAGCAGTTTCAACTTTCGCCTTTGTCTCCTGGCACAGTGCTTTTTCTTCTCTTTCGTAATTTGTATCGATATTCACTCTTAGGCAGTGCCAGCTCACCGCCTCCCACAGCGTCGAACAAATAGATTTGTCTTGTTCGCATTTAGCTGCACAGCATTTTGCCACACATGAGTTTCACATTTTCCACCGCCTTCACTGTTACAAATACGTTTCACTTCTTTTGATTTGTGTATTTCCTTTTCCATTTGATTTATTGCCCGTATGGATTTTTATTTCTGTTTAATAGATATGTTAACAAGCGAATTGCAACCAACTTCACGCTGTTTAATTGTAGGCAATTGCACTGATGATCAATTACCACTGATTGATCGTTCGGATTGCACGATCGCAGTCGTTTACACTGTACATTTGAAAAACAACAACAACGAACTGCGATCTGTGCCATCAATTCATAAATTGGGTGGGCTTTTGTAGCTTTTGGTGCGTTGAAATATGAATTTCTAACGCCAAGTAACACGAGGTCAAGGCATCAATAAGCGTTCTGCAAACAACCTGAGACCCTGCCATGATTTACTTGACATCGTTCGAAGACCTACAATGTGAATAAATATCTACTCATCTGACATTGCTGTGAGTAGTATGGTAAACGAACAGAATTGCTGCAGTCAGCGCTTGATTTAGACGATTAATTGAAATAGGCTCAGAATGTATGCGATATTGAGACCAGGGAAGGCGTTGAAAAGCAAGAAGGTGGACTACGATTCCTGAAGTCAACATTTTTTTGAATTTCAACTTTCTTCTGGTTATATTCATTCCTCAGCTCCTAACAAGTGAATGAACTAGAAATTCAGCTTTGAATCATTTAGTGGGGCTCTTTTTTTGCATTTTCTGATAAAACTGCCCACAGTAAAGCGATGAAAATTTGGTGTGTGTCGATTCTCTTTCCACGGGTTTTTTCCAAGATTTGATCAGTTGTTGATTTTTCAGGTATAAAGCCACACTGATAAGATCCAATCAGTTTGTTGACGGTGGACTTTAATCTTTCACACGGCCCTGTTGCTTTGTTATTCTCCAGACGAGTAATTGCTATTCGTAATTTTTTATGATCGGGCAAGGGAACCTCCGCTCTATTGTCATCGATTGCGGAATCGGATTCACCAGCGGTAAACTACTGCTTCCTTAATGGTTGTTAGCTTTACTTAAAAACGAAATTGGAAGAGAGAGTGAATTCTCCCTCCAGCTATTTCACTGAACACCAAGCCATCCACAAAGACGTTCGCCCCTCTGGCTCTTTAGTAGTATGAAGATAGGAAACGCTAATAGGTATTTCGGTGATCTCAATTGAGAAGTAGAGAAAAATCATTCAATTACCCAGCTTCTTCAGTCAGCAAAGTTAACGTTTGCTCCATTGTGAATGACAAATAATGAGACCTCAAGCATGTTCCTCGTAGGATGATATCGGTTTAGCCTGTGTGGACGTTTATTACAATGTTAGGGTCATTCTAAGTGTTCCAAGCTTACCCATATTTTGACAAAACTTTCTCACGCTCAGTCTGGAAGCCAACGCTAAGCTATTTTGTATCCTCGATTTGTGTTGAATGTTTGTATACTCTGAACAGGCTATGTTAAGTTTACCACTATAAAATATATGTATATATAAAACATCCCGCGACGCGCTGAGTCGTTTTAACTATATCTACTTATGTGTATGTCTCTCCGTCTGTAGAGTATACGCCCATAAGACCTTTAGTTTTTGAGATACGATCTGAAATTTTGCACACCTCTTTTTCTCTCCAGGCAGCTGCTTATTTGTCGAAAGTACAAATATCGGACTCCTAAAGTATATAGTCGCCATACAAACTGAACGATCAAAATCATGACCTTAAATGAAAAACTATTCTATATGACAAGGTATCTTCACGAAATTTGACTGGAGTTATTGTTTAAGACAACGGTACAACCTCTGAAGAAACTGTTGAAATCAGAGTACTATAGTAATGGGTGATTCAAGCACAGGTACTCCTTTCAATATCCTATTTTCGACAGATCACGCGAGAGTTGTGTCAAGCTGTCATGTTATTTTTCTTGAGTATTGTTTGGAATTTCATCATAGAAAGACTTACGCCTAAACAAGGTTTACAAATCGTTCAACTTTATAACGAAAATTCATGTTCTGTAAGGAATGTGTTTCGCGCTCCGCTCAGAGCTGCCATTTCCACATTTGGTTTGAACAAGATGGCGTCACTATCCACACATCAATCAATGAATTTATTTAGAGAACACTTCGTTGAGCAGATAATTTCACGTTTTGGGCCGGTCAAATGGCACTAAAATCGTGTCCCATCACAGCTTTTGACTTTTTCCTGTAGGGATACGTATAGTCTAAAGCCTGTGCGGACAGTCAAGCTTGGATTCAGTAGTTGGAGCAAAACATCACGCGAAATGCTCGAATGAGTCATCGAAAATTTTATTTTACGGATGCACCATCTGAGACATAGCCGCGGCCAGAATTTGAACGAGATAATTTTCAAAGAATAAATGTCAAAGAATGTTCTTTAGAATGATAATAAACATTCCCCATTAAATTTGAAGTTTCGGTGTTTTTTCTTTACAAAAGGAGAGAACCTCAAAAGGGATATTCGTTTATATGGCTCATTTACAAACTGATCTTGAAAAATCCATTCTTTGTATGGAAAGATTTTTGTTCTCAGAAGATATCTTAAGAAAATTTTGGATAAATAATAATACAGAACAACGGTGTAATAAAACTATATAACTTAAAACGGCTTTTTGTTTAAAAGTTAGTGCTATTATTAATAGATCCCTAACTAAGTACAAAATATATTGTTAATAATTTAATATAGCAAAATTAATATATCGACATCAATAACTTAATTTATAAGCTTTTAAGTTCATCTTGCCACATTCCACCACAACTAGTGTTAACGTGTACAGAATACAGATGCTTGCTCCAGCTTAAATTGCCCCATTGACAAGCCACTTACATATGTAGACACTCTAAATAATTTTTCGATGTGTGTCACGTATAGATTTATTGTTTTATATTTATTGGAAAATAAATACATGTTAGTATATTTCTTTAAGTGTTTCGCCTGCGCTTTTGTTTTTGCTATTAAAATAATGATAAATCTCAATCTACTTTGTGGGCAATTTGTCGCAATGTATTATACGAGCGCACAGCGACGTTGGCGGTGCGCTTTGTAGGACTGTTGGGTCTCGTTGGCGCACAAATCACGTTGGCAATTGTCGCTGTTGCCGTTGTTGTTGTTTTTGTTGTACGTATGTGCCGATCTATTAAATGCACATAACTCATTTCGCAGCAATTTGCAGCGCAAACGACACACCGAGCAGGAGTTGTGCTCGAACGAGGAACGGGGAACAGGGAGTTAAAAAGCCCACCGGCAACGGTAGGCAAAAGCGCAGTTGAGCTTTGTTTTTCCCGCTACTCACTATTTTTGTTATAAATACTTTTTCATTTTTACGCTTTTGCCGGGGTCAATAGGTTTGAGCGGCGCTTTTATGGCGTTTGATGTGATTTTCACGGAGGCTGTGCTTCATGCTTGTTGTAGCCTTTGTTTTTGTTGTCGTTGTTGCTACTATTGCTGCTCAACTCAGCCGAATTGCAACAACAGTGCCACCACGAAAAGTGCTTTATGTTTTTGCAATTTGATTTATTGCCGACCTTGTTACATTAATGCAACCGCGCCATATCTCTATTTCACTTTCTCGGCCATTACGAATTTTCTCGTAATGGTTGCTGCTGCTGCTGCTGTACTCCCGCTCGGCTCGGCAGCTGTAGCAAACAGCGTAAATACAACAAAAACTGTATGCTATAAGAAATCGAAGTACTTCAGGAGAAGAGTGTGCTATGTACGTACTCTCATTTACACCCGACACCGTACAACAACGACCGTTAAACACTCGAGAGTGAAGGAGTTAGCTTGCTGTTTGCATTGTTGCTGTATTCTGTAAAATTAGAGAATATACGAGGAAGCGAGAGCGCTTCCATGGCATAAACATCTCTGCGGAGAACAACGACTGTACCCAGCAGCAAGAGTGTAGAGCTGGGCAAGTGAATGTGTGCGCTCCAATTAAATGGGAGGGTAACATTAATCACACGAACGTCAGTTGTTGCGGTCGTCGATGGTGAAGCGTCAATTTGATGGGTTGCGAAACGACACCGCATGCACACACACACACGACCGCTGCGGTGTTGTTGTGAGGGGAAGATGCGTGCCATAACAAGTAGCGGTGAAGACGAGTAGTGTATGAAAAGGGGAAATTACTTGTATCGTTGCGTTTCCCCTTTTTATAGGAAAGTTTATGTATGGAAAGGTTAAGAAAAGAGGGGAAACTTGTTTTATGCTGTTGGTTTGTGCTTTTTCCTGTAGGATGAAAAGCTCGCTGCCAGAGCCTGTAGCTTATAGACGGGATTATGAAGATGTTTACTTATTATTCTTCTTGTTAGCTAATAAAATGAAATTTTTATAGCAAATGCATTTTGATAAATTTATGTTTCAACTTTTTTGAGAATTTGTCTTTTTTATACAATCAACGAATTTTGCTTTTTATTAACAAATTAGCCATCTCTACCCTTTCAGTTTCATTTAAAATCAATTGGACAACAATATTAGATAATCCTCGGCCTGAACGTTTTTTTAATTAACAAAGTGCTGGGTTCAGCTAATTTTTCCTTGGTTTCATTAAGGTACCTCTCATACAATCATCACTCATACTCAGCCACCGATAATAAGTCCCCCGGATGATCAAAAGTCATAATATTAGTTTTTTGAAGGGTCTGAATCAAATTTTAGCCCATTGTATCTATTTTAGGCATAGTTAGGTATGTACTGTTATGAGTAAAACACGTTCTGCAAATTTCATTGAGATATCTCAAATATTGGCCGATATATGCAGTACAAAGTCACCAGGAAGTTCTAAAATCTTGATATTAGGTATATGGTGGCCCAAGGAAGTATTGGCTCCATTCAACCCATTTTTGATACACAGAGTTAATATTAACAGGAAAGGATTATTTCTGAATTTCAATTGTATATCCAATACATTGAAGGATATTTTCGATCAAAAGTCGGCTATAGTTACTTGGGTTCACATATTCGGTATTTAAGGGCTTGAACAGTTTTGTTTGGTTTTGTTTTCGTTTGAGGAATTATTAGTTCAAAATTTTATCCCGTTCTATCAATTGCTTACTGATTTGGGTACTGGAAAGTGAAAGAATCAAATGGCTTTTAAAATTGTGCTTTATGGGAAGTAGGCGTGGTTTTAGTGCATTTTCCCTCATTTTCGCACTGTCATATAGGATTATGAGAAGAAAGTCACGTTCGAAGTTTAGTCGAATTCTGTTGGTCAGGTTCCGAGACATGTGACTTCACCAAAGAGTGGGGAGTCCCACGCCTATCATCCAAGTTATACACCGGCTCCAAAAAAGGCATCCCATACCATTTTAAGTCTTCAATCTCTCTGGCGTTATTATTCATTGATTTATTGTTTTTAAATGTACCGTTACATGAGGAGTGAGCGGGGTTATCCTGCGATTTCATTTTTTCACGCTGTCGGTAGGAGTTCTTATAATAAGATCTTTTTCATGTATTTAAAGGCAGATATGATATAAATAACCAAAATCGGTAGTTTTGTATAAAAAACCCTGCTGTGAATGAAGTATTTACAAATTGTACATATGTATGTATATGAAAGTATTAGTGATAAAAATGATATCAGCAACCGGTGAACTGTGCTGATTATTCAACGATTTTTTCTGTCTCACTTTTCATTTTGTCACACCGACTTACCGACACCAATCGCCAACAACCAACCAAAAACAAAGCAGGAAATTTCTCTTTCAACCAACCTGCCAGCTCTTCCAACTGACAAAATGGCAATTAAATTTAATTTGACGTAAATGTCAACATTAAAAATGCAATAAATTCAGTGAAATCGGTATTTCGGGTTATTACATGACAATTCGGGTTATGCGCGAATCGTTGGCATTAACTGTAATCAGCAATTTTTTATACACAACGTTTTCCAAAGCATTGAAGTATTTTAAATGCTACTGCTAAGCGAATTCATTTGCATGTGTGTTTGTATGTACGCACATCAATGTTGGAAATAGTGGATATATGCAGTTAATGACTATTTTTATACATACAATAGGTTAATGCGAATCCATATGGATGTATTTTTTTAATGTTGTAAAAAAGTACTGAATTACTTAATTATATGAGCACAAGTGTATATACCGTCACCTAATATGCAAAACAACGTATCATCAAAAAAATCGAAATTGAGTTTTTTGTTGCTTACTACATCATCAATTATTTATTGCTCACTACATCATATTACATAAAAGTATGTAGCATAAAATTGTCAGCTTCCGCTCTTAGATATAACCAATATATAATCTAAAAAAAAAAATTATCTATAAATTTCTGTTATATCGTTTTTCCTTTACCTGTAAACTTATGAAAAGTGATGTTACGTTATTTTGTATTTTAGGTTACGATGTATATTTTCTTATAAATTTTGGTTGCAAAAGGAAGACCTAAACTTAAAATTCTTTGAAAATGAGGTCAACATTAGAGTTATTTATATGCAGTTGTTAGATTTTTTGTATAATATAATTTATCTATAAAGCTTTTTTGAAATTTCTGAACTTTTTAATCAAAAAATAATTTTTAAAAATTATTCAAAAAAAATTTTTTTTATATAAAATCTGTTCTCTATTTCTGAATCTGAATTAAAAAATAATAATTTAAAAAATTTATTAAAAAAAATTTCCTTTAACAACAACCCAATATGATTTTGGATGGCGATTTCGTATCATAAATCGTTTGTCAAAAACTTCGATCGATCAAAAGTAATTATTATTCATTTTTTTAATTTTTTCTTGCTATTATTCTATGTTAACTTGATATATGATAAATACCTTTTCCGTGCTCTATATTCTTTGTTGGTACCTCTTCAAAAATCTTAAGGTTTTTACCTTAAGTCTGAATTGGACAACATAGTCCAGCCTTTGCAATATTCTGTCGTACGTTGAACTTTTGAAGTTTCAATATTGACTCCTTACCGACCTAAATAGGGTTAGGCCGCCGGAATAACAACCCTTGGCCGAAAGATATTCGCCAAAATTCCGGAGACAAAGAACCGCTTACTGTTGGATTTTCCAATTTGCTTATTCTTAGAGGTAAAAAATCCTCTTGTTCACAGATGATGATAAATTTGTGATACAACAACAAAATTACAAAAATAACGTATTATATGTTAGCGACCTTCTAACCAGAGAACTACTCGTACTTAATTTTGGCTTCAAAATACCACCTGATCAAATTTGATATTTTTGGCTATATTTTAACGTGTTTTATTATCGCCTTCAAAATGGGTGCCTTGAGTCCATAAAATCATGGAAACGCTTATTCCAGTCTGCCATAAACTTGTTATGAGCCCGATACCATGTTTTTTGGGTTTTTCGGTTTCGGAACACCATTGGCTAGTTTCGACGTCAAATTCATAACCCCACGTCTTGTTACCAGTAATGCAGCATGATGAATATAATGTCCTTAGATACGTCGTCTAGCACTTGAGCTGTGAGCTCTACTTCAGGCCTTTTGGTACGAGTCTAGCATGGATACATCTTCATACCCAAAACCATAACTAAAATATGTTGGGTGGATCCATAAGAGAGGACGAGATCCTCTGCTATCTCTCTAATGCCATCACGACGGTTTTCAAGCTGTGTTTATTTCAACTTTTCGATGTAATCGTCATTAACAGAGGTGATTTTATATTTTCAAGGTAAGCGAGGGTTTTCAATTCGCCATTCGCCAAGCTTTTGTTACGAGTAACCAAAAAAATCTAATAAAATGGTTAGCTCAAAGCATCTAAAACTTAACTACATTCACCAGAAATGCTGCTATAAATGTAAATCTATACTCTTAATTCTACTTAAATCTACTTAAATGAGTTTTAGAGCTTCCTTGCCAATTCTTCTTCATAAATAGCTTGACCTTCAGACATTAAAACTTCAACACCTTGTCGGACCTGTCAAAAATATGGTTAGTAATGAATGTCTTCTTTTTGTTTAGATAAGAAATACATTTATCACTTTCCATACTTTTCTTAAATCACTCATACACTGACAGCAACACTTATACACACACACACACAAGGATACTAGGAGAAACTTACGGTGTGACAGTTCAAAATATTTTGGCATGTCATCAGCGTACAAAAACAAAAAGTATCGAAAATGCGATTTGAGCCGAATGTTTGAAGTATTTCAAAAATCGATAAAATAAGAAAGATTTATCACCCGCGCCTACAAACACACACACACATTTAACTACTTTCGTGTTTATAAATAAATATCGGCTGGCAGCACAAAAATCTATGCACTTTTATGTACATATGTATGTGTGTGGCTGTGTCATGACGTTGCCATAGTATCGCCCATTACGTTGCAGATTTTGCGGCAACACAAAACGTGACACTGTGAGACGAGTCACTCGGCTAGACTCGCCGGCTGCTGTCAAAAATTTAACCTAAAACTGACAAACTCATGACAGCAGCAACAACGGCTAAATAAACTTACATTCAACAAACATATGTAATAACATGCACACAGCAAACAACAATAACAACAACAACAAGAACAATGTAGCAATTGGAACACCTACGCTAGGCGACAAAAGCTGTGTCAGGATGATCAACAATAATATCTAAAATAACTGCATGAAACGCGACAACGACTACAACAACAACAACAACTATGCTATGTGCAGGAAAACAACAATTGCAGTTAGCTTATGGCATCAATGTTGTTGACATGTCAAATACTGTAAGTGACACCTCTGCGCCATCTATTGGCGCGTCAGCTGACAGGCAACGCGAGGCATGGTCACGGGCATGCCTTGCACACTGGCTGCCACACTTTATTTTCATGCCTCTTAATTTGTTGTTGTTATTTTTGGCACAAAAATATTTATTGCTTTTATTTAAAATGCCTGAAATGCATGGAAGTAGAAGTACAGACATATCTACATCACAGGTGATACAAATAATGCAGAGTTGTTGTTATTGTTCTTTAACGGACATGATGTCAGTGGCAAATATCGATTTTACCTTTAAATTGTCTATATTAAAGCCAATATTCTATTTTAAGTTCCATTTAATATTTATTTAAGTGCGATACTAATTATATTAATGAAACTTAGCAGTTGTTTGCTAGAACATTCTACACTCGTTTTCAAGGTTAATATTGTTTTCAGAATTTATGCTGCGCTAAAATATGCATTATTGTTTTTAATTTCGATTTGAGGTGGTTAGCAGTTTTCTTACCGATTAGCTAATCGATACGTAACCAATTCGGTAACCAATATGCTAACCGATTAGTTAACAGATTGACTAATTGGTGATTTTCAGTATATTTTTAAAAGGTGAGCCAGTTTTGCGGGGATTCCAAATTCAAAAACAACTATTTTCATGTTGTCGAAAGCGGAATTACACAATCGACAAAATAAATTTGAAATTCAATGTGATTTGTGTAGTAACTGGTAGATATCACGAGTTCATACTGATAAAGTCTTGTTGATTTACTGAAGGACGCCTTCATACAGAACAATTATTTAAAATTTGATGAGCATCAGTAGTATTTTCTTCTTGACATTGAAAGTGGTTGCTACTCGAATGGCGCACACATGATCATTTAACCAACCCATGCATAAGTCACGAAGCTTTTGATCGAAAAATGTTTGGCCTAATTGACCGGCTACGGTGGGCATATATTCAATATTTACCAAAGGTACTCGCCATTTTGAATCTTCAGCTAATTCAACAAAGCTGGCAGTACCAATTGTGACAGTTGCTGAATACCGATGACCGATGATATTAACACAGTCCAAGTTAGATATAAGTATGTTTAAATTAATTCTGGGCATTCATCTTTAAGTTGTACTTATAAGGAACAAGGGCAAAAGATGTTCGACATAATAACTGACGCCCAAGGCGGATTTTACATGAGTATTGTGATCTGACACCAAACACATATGGCAATATTGAATACATGATAATCTGGACCTGGTTGGTGTTATCAAGAATAGCGCGAAAATCCTTTAGTTTTGTACCCACTACAGCACGAACTTTAGCTTCAGTATCCTTCAGTAAAGACTGAAAAGCGGATACCAAGTCAACACATGTGATTTCAAACCCAACAGCCTTTTATAAATTTACACACTCTTCTGCCACCATACATCGAGCCCGCCATGAAGAATCGCTGCACACAGGCTTCTACGGCCAATAAACGTACAGAATACTGATCATCTTGTGATAATTGCACAAAACTCGACTGATTTCAGATATTCAATTTCAACGACTTCTTCAAATTTTTTACGGAAGTTTGCGCATAATTCTGGTGCGGGTTTAGTAACTCTTGGGTAACATACAGAGAAGATTCCACAAGCTGATGTAAAATTGCCAAGTTGATCAGCCAATGCCAAAAGTACTTCATCTTCGTCATAGATTGTTTCAATCAAAAACGGAATCAGTTCAGAACTTGTGCATACGTTCTTTGCCCTGCGCTAGAGCCATTGTCAACAATTTTTTAATAGAGTTCGACCGTAACTACACATCCTCATTTTTCAATTCTTCTATTAGTACAGTGATCGGGTAGATGGAGTCATCGAATGAAGCTTTGGCGTACTTGTATTGCCTCAGGAGCGAAGGCCTTACTAAAGATTTGTGCTCCAAAAAAACAATCGCCATGGAGAAAAGTATGAGGCTACAGGTAGAAGTTGTTGAGATAACGAAGTGTCAAGAAATTATATTTACAGAAAAACACACTATTGCTTGATAAATAAGAATAATGCAGAGTTGACACTAGTAGCGCTGACAATTATCCTTTAAATAAACATCAACTTCACGCTTCTGTACGATATATGATTTCAAAATCACCTTGAGCAGCGCACGAACGGGCAAAAAATTTCGTTCTGAGTGCATAAAGATTTGAAAAACCAATATGTATGTATATATTTTTTCATATTTTATCTTTTTATGGTTGTTTGTTCTTAGGCCGATTGTTTCTTTGAGGTGTATATACTTCCCTTATTCGATTATATTGAAGTGGTTTGAAGAAAACTATTGCTTTTCCAGTCCAGCCAGTCTAAAGCTCTCAAAATATGCCTTCAACCTTTTAAGGTTTCATGTGATCAAGTCAAGTTATCCAAACACTTCGACTCATCAGCAGAGGAGACAAGCAAAAATACAATTTTTCATCCTAACTTTTACGGACTATCTTTAGGAACTTTAAATGCATTTGTTTTTGAAATTTTTAAAATTTGGCCTTACCCCTTAATTCTTTATTAACTCTCAACCTATTGAAATTTCAAAGCATTATTTGTATTATATGTCCTTTTTCTTAATTCCCCAAACAAACTTTGACTCTGTAACTCAGACTCTGTAATCGCATTTTCTCCAAATATTCTACGTTATACCATATTAGTTTTTGTGTTTCCCCGTTCAATTGACCGCTACTGGGGCCAACTCCTTCATCGCTTGCATAGTCCTGCGAATGTCAGTAGTTTCTGTTGGTTTCGTATACTGTTTACATTGACGATTATTATTTGCTGTTCTCCTATAATAATATTTGTTGTACGTTGAGTAACACTCCTTCCTTATTGCCAGCAAACACAGCGCACTACCACACAGACTGGACAATTGCCTGAATCGCCTGTGGTATTGGCTTGCTGATCACCTCGTCACAGTGTCGTTGTCCTTCGAACTGTGCTTGTGCGATAATATAAAGTAATATTTGTTATTTACTTTAGCGGAAGCAAATGCAGTTGCAACAACAACTAACACAACAAACATACAGCACAGTAGCTGTCATACAGCCATCGCTAAGGCGGCAGCAACAACAATTTCAAAACGGAAATGCACATAAATTTATTTTGTGTAGATTATTAGCAGTATTTACTTTTTTCTTCGCTTTTTTATTTTTGTTATTGTTGCTGCTGATAGTTTGCACTCGCTTTACCTATACGTTTGTGTATTATTCATTGTTGTTGTTATGGGAGTTTCATTTTGGTACACTTCGCTGTAGAAGCGTCAGTCATTCGACTAGTAATTTTGTTGAATTTTTTATTACTTTTGTTTGTTTGTTTGCTATCTATATTCTGGCAAATAGACAGGACACTCTTTGAGAGTAAATCAAATCCAAGTAGATACATATGTCTGTGTGTATTTGTGTACACATTTGCTGGTCAATATCCTGGTGACAAATACAGTATTTTGGTTCGGTTTTGGCTTTAGTATCATTATTTTAAACTTGTGCTCGAATTGAGTCCAGAATTGAGAATTTTCTGAAAACCTGTCCTTGAACTTCTTTTCGTAAGATTGAAGAGAAAGTTGAATGTGCTCGGATAAGGAATATAAAATAGCTTGACTTTGATGTGTCAGAAGGTTTGGCGGCCGCAGTGATCGAATTTTGACAAATTTTTCGGAATTATTTGTGTTGGCTTGGATATAAATCCATGCCAAATTTTTGTGAATATTTTCTGTAAAAAAAAATTCAGATCGATGTCTGCAAAAAAGAGGGACTAGTTCGTGTCGGATAGACAAACAGATATGGCTAAATCGCTCCAGCTTATTACGCTTAATTAATAGGTTTGAAGGTTATGACCAAGAATAAGGCTTTATTATAAAAATAAAGGATTTGCTTTTATGTTTTAAAACCATTTTAGCCAACTGATCGCCGTGATTAGCTTCCGACAGGCCAATGTTCGATCACTATTTGCAGCAATTGGGGCCATATTTCAGCAATGACGCCCCGATTATTATCTTCCAAGGCGTCTATCGTCTCGAGCATATCCGCGTAGGCAAGCGATTTCACACAGCGCCACAAAAAATAGTACAGCGATATTAAATCGCATGATCATGGAAGCCAAAAACCGAAAGTTTCCTTAAATAACTTGATCTTTTTATAAATTTATTGGCTGTATGGCAAAGAGCGCCGTCTTCTTGAAATTAAAGGTGTCCAGGTACAAAACAGTCATTATGTAATCCTGACTCCACATCGTCCCTCATTATCTGTAGCATTATAGCCGACTTCATTTTTGAAGAAATAGGGACCAATCATCATTCCAAATGCGACAATTTTGTTTACTAACGTACCCATTTAATCAAAGGTGATCTTCGTCGCTGAGAAAAATTTTCTTGCGAATATCGTGATGGGTCGCCATTTCGTTTTGGGCTCGTTCACTAAACGTGCGAAGCGCTTGTTTGCCATTCATTTTCAATTTTTAAACCCACAAACGAAAATCTTTCCGCAAAATTTGTCATAAAGCGGATGGCTACAACTCCGATCGTTGCGTGCAATGGTGGTGGATTCGGAGCTTTTTCGATTCTGTAATTTGGTGTGAACTGTAAACTGTCTCTGAGGATGCGCATTATTTACTTACATAGGTCAACGTGATGCGAAACCACTATATGGTTGCTAGAATTATTGGATCTTTTGGGCGATTATGTTGACCGAATCTTTTTAGTAGTGGATACTGGCGTAAGTATGTTCATTATGAAAAGGGCAAATCAAACAGAGCAGAAATCAATTAAAAGTTGTCAGCAAGACTAGCTCCAAGAAATGAATGTCTCATTGAAAATTACACTTCTAAAAAACAACCATTTGATTTTTGCACAATTTATCTCATTATCTTGATAAGTTTGACAAATATGTCTCTAAAAAAAATTATCTATTAAAATTTATAATTTTGGTTTCAATATAAAAAATATATTTGATTTACAAAATATTTGAGAAACCCACATCTCTCACGGCATATCTGTAAAGTGATTCACTCGCAATCCAACAATCATACACGAAAGGTGCATGTGATTCCCTAGAAACGCACTTTCGCTGTGAAATTTAGGTGAGATCTCTCAACAGAACTGCATTTGCTTTGCACATAAATATAGCTATGTACATATATACCATTATAAATATATGTGAGTGTGTGTTTGTATAGAATACACCACACTTGATTGAAGGTGAAGTGTATTGTGAATTTTATATTCCACTGTTTATTTTCATTACGGCTTTCGGGGTGTTCTTTTTATGTTGCTCGTAGTTACTTGAATATTGAGCCAAAAATCGAAATATAAATAAACAAATAATTTGTTAATGAACTGCCAAAACTTACGAAAGCTATCTTAACGCAAAACTAGAGTATGATAAAAAAAGTTTTCTTTCTACATAAAAGAAATTACAAACGTGTATACTAGGGTGAGGCAAAAAAAAAAACTTTAAGCTTTATATTGAAAAAAAAAATTAAGATTTTAAAAAAAAATTAAGCTTTATACTAAAAACAAACCAAAATTTCAGTGAAAATTGCGCGCCTGTCTAAAATTTCATGAAGACTGGTTGAGTAGTGCTCGAGAAATCTTGTCAATCGACTTCAAAAACACTGTTTCGATAAAAAAAACGCGTTTAAAGAAGGCGTACTTAGCCTAGTTAGCCTCGAGCGCACAAGTTCTCAAGGCTATTACTCGGATCAACTTGTGAATTTAGGAATTTTTATTCTAGAGGTGTTTCAGAACATAATAAGACAATAAAAAAGATCAATTTTTTTAAACCCGAAAACCCATGTAAACCCTTAAAATAAAAACTTTTCGATCGTGAGTTTAAGAATAGCATGAAATTTCCAAAACAATTTAGCTCAAGGAATTTTTTTTTCCAGCTCAAAAGTCCAACTTTTCAGGCTTATATTTTTCACGGTGCATTTTGACCCGTTATTTTTTTGCTTTTGGCTCACCTTAATGCATTTGTCTGTAGTATAAATGTACATACATACATATATTTGTAGATTGCAGCATATATAGCGATTTAAGCTGAAATATATTGCAAAATTATGCCCGCACGCTCCGCCATTATTCAAATGGCTGCCTGACGATTCCAAGCCATTTCATTCGCACTTAAATGTTTGTGTTTTTTGTTTTGTTGTTGGCAATTGTTTTTCTATTGCCTGCGATTTTTTCAATACAATTTTGCTATTTATATTTTACGCATTGTTTGTTATTGGGATCAAAAATGTGCCGTTCCGCACAGAGAGCCAGGTCAAGCTGCCAAAAATTGCTTGCAGCCCATAGGCGAGTTGCTGGTGTTGTTGTTGTTGTTGAAGGTGCACACACACAACTCTTTCATTTTGTATACGCATTCGTTTGGCTGAAATTGAAGTGAAGTTTATTTTGCATTTGCATTTGATTTTAAATTCATATCGCCAACATGTTTACTCAAAAAACAATTAAACAAATAAATAAATAAGCATTCAGCTTTTAATGCCAAAAGCGAGTGTTATTTAAACAAATAAATAAAATACACTACATTCGGCTGCATGTGTGTGTATAAAGAAACCACAGCAATAGCAACAAATCGTACAGCTCATCGGCAACGTGTTTTGATTGTTGATTGTTGCTGCAGCCGTTGCTGCTGGTGACTTTGTTGTAATCGAAATTTATTAGGTTAAATACGCACAGAAAACTGACAAAAGAATTATTTTAAAGTGCACCCAAAAACAAAGGCAAGAAAAATGGAATAATAACAACAACAAAAACAGTGATTAACAACAATGTTGTCAAAGGAATAACACAAGCACATATTCGTGTGTGTATGTGTGTGTGGGAGTGCCATTTTTAAATACGTTTTTTCTACCAACTTTCTTTTGAGCATCAGTTATACATACATATGTATGTACATACGTATAATTTCAAAAGAAACCTTTCTGGACTAAAAAAATTATAAAATATTAACTTAAACTGCATCGAAGCAATAATGCCCTTCACAGGCGCACTTTTTACAGCAAAAAAGTGTATAAAAAAGTTTTAACTTAATGTTGGAGTATTTTCGAAAATGGCAGGGATGTTTAGGATGTTCCATGCCAAATCTTGTGAAGCTAGCTTGTCAAAGAGAAGTGTTTTTCATACATGGACTTAATTTCGAGAGCTCAGTTTGTATGGCAGCCATATGTTATAGTGGCTCGATCTTAATAATTTGTTCGGAGACTATAGTGTTGCTGTAAACCATAATCTGTGCCAAGTTTCGTGAAGATATATAGTCAAATGAAAAAGTTTACCATACAAGGACTTTGTTTCGAGAGCTCAGATTGTATGACAGCTATATGCTATAGTTGTACGATCTTAATAATTTTTTCAAAAATTGTTGGCATATTTTGGATTATAATTTATGCCGAATTTCGTGACGATATCTCATCAAATAAAAAAGTTCTTCATATAAGAACTTGATTTTGATCGTTCAGTTTGTATGACAGCTATATGCTAGAGTTGTCTAATCTTAATAATTTTTTCAAATTTTGTAGTAATATGTAGGATAATAATCTACGCCGAATTTCGTGACGACACCTTATCAAATAAAAAAGTTTTCCATACAAGGACTTAATTTCGAGAGCTCAGATTGTATGGCAGCTAGTATATGCTATAGTTGTTCGATCTGAACAATTTTTTCAAAAATTGTAGTGACATATAGGATAATAATCTACGCCGAATTTCATGAAGCAAGCTTGTCAAATAAAAAAGTTTTCCATATAAGGACTTGATTTTGATCGTTCAGTGTTTGTATGCAAAGGTCTCCGATGTTTTCGCTAAAATGTTACATACTTCGTATATGTAATGTTCAGGGTATAAATATAAGTATATATGTTAATATATATATTATTATATGTATATATATACTTTACAAATATACACACACATATACACACACATATACATAATGTCACATATCGACGAGGAAATGTCTCCGATATCTCTGCATTCAAATTTGGTCAAAGGACATAAATTTCACGCCATTGCTTTCAATTTAATTTTTATTTTATTTCATTTTCATTTCCATTTCATTTTAATTGATTTCATTTCTTTGCGCTTTTCACGAATTTTACGTATTTTATGAATTTTATTTATTTGACATTAAAACCACAATAACAACGTACAATGCACCTAAACTTAAAGCGACAAATGCAAGCGGCAGCGCAAAAAAATACCGTTCACATAACAACAATTCATTCAAGAACACAATGAACTTTATGGTGAGGCTAACGCCAACGCCGGCGACAGTATTGATGTGAGTGCATATTTTTGTATTGACAAAATGACTGCTTGACTCAGCTGTGTTCTGTGGCGGCCGCTTGTTGGCGTTATTCACATTCATCCGCCATGTCGCCGCCAAATGGTGCTGCAATCGCGTAAGATAAATAATATGCGTTCATAATTGTTAAAATTTGCCAAAAAATTCGTTAAAACGCTTTTTAGTAAAAATAATGACACATTTTCTTACGCAGATGCTGAGGTACAATTTCTTTTCATTTGTGTTTTTTTTTCTTAGGTTTCCGTGTGCGGGTTTAAACGCGTTGCATTCAACTTAATGATGTCCGAGACTTTTGTTTGTCCGTTCGTTTGCGCACATATGTATGTACATATATATGTATGGCTATTGTGTGACTGTGTTAAGTAAGATTTTAATTGCAGATTAAATTGAATTACAATTTTCCGTTTAACAAAAATGCAAATTTCGAGATTTTATCGCAGATTTCATATGGGCTCAAGCCATTTACGTTATTTGCGGTATAATTTGGTCGTAAAAAAAATTTTATTGTTTATAAAATTTATTGGCTGCGTTAATTTTATTAATGTTTTGCATTTGTGTAAAAAAAAAACTTATAATTTTGTTGGAAAAACAAGAAAAAAATAAGCAGAAAATAAATTTCGTTATTTAAATTTTAAGCGAATTTTATATAATATGTGCATAATTTTAGTTATTTAAAAAAAACAAATTCAAAGCGAATATGAAGTAAAGTGAGAAGCAAATCATACACTGCATTATGTGCAGTTAGGTCAGCCTAGAGCACTAAAGACTATGACAATTTTGACATTTTTTCCCATAAGGAAAAAGGAATCGTATTTTTTTCTCTCAGGCTTCATAAAATGCGCATAAAAAAATATATTAACATTTCGATACAAAAGGCGGTTATTTTACTTTTTTACCTTGCCAATCTTCCAAATCACTTCTCTTAGTGGAGCCTACAGGCGACGGTGATTCTAAGAACTCATGATATTTGAAACAAAATTGAAAACATGCTCGTAATCTACATTTATATATTTTCCCGTAGTTCCTAGGTGGAACAGAGGGCCTCAAAATAAGATTTGCTATTAAGTATTTAGAACGATAAAGTCTCAATACTAATACTTTGAACTCGAAATTATAATTATTATCATCTTCACCATTATTACTAGTACTACTATCCGCAGGAATCTACATTATTTTTAAAAAATTCATATACGAGGTGTGTTCAAAAAGTATCGCGAATTTTGTGTTTTTTCAAAAATTATTTATTTATTCATGAATATCTATTTTGTTCCCTTCAAAGTAATCCCCATGAGATATTATACACATGTGCCAACGGTTTTTCCAATCTTCGAAGCACTTCAAAAAATATTTTTTTTTTTATCTTCTTCAGCTCCTCCTTCGATAACGTGTTTATCTCGTCAAGAGAAAAAGTCACAGGAGGCCAGATCTGGGGAATACGGTGGCTGCGGCATCATTAGTGTGTTGTTTTTGGCCAAAAAGTCGCGCACAAGCAACGATGTGTGAGCAGGGGCGTTATCGTGGTGCAAAAGCCAATTTTTGTTCTTCCACAAATCCGAGCGTTTCTGGCGGATTGCTTCGCGCAAATCACGCATAACTTGCAGGTAATATTCCTTATTGACCGTTCTTCCCTGTGGCAAGAACTCATGATGTACCACGCCCCTGCAATCGAAGAAAACTGTCAGTTACGATTCGCGATACTTTTTGAACACACCTCGTAATTTTATAGCATCCGAAAAGAAAATGATTATCGATAATAGCTACATATGTATTAAAACACATAAATTTTCCAATGCCAATTGTTGAAGTATTAAATTAGTATTGACACAAACTAGCATAAAGGATTTTCTAATAGAGGCCAGCCTCGGCAGGCAATGTTCAATCTCAAATATTATCTGAAATCGGCCTTCTGAGTCGGCAAAAATGTATGGCTACTTCTAAGCTGTATATCATTTATAAAATTGTTATGCAATTTAGATTCAAGGACGCCGTAATTGCAACACCGTAATTACATAACATGATGCTTCTGAAATTTATTTATTTTCAGTTCTTAATATTGTGTTTTAGTTCTTAAGGTATGAGTTAAAATGAAACATATGGACAAAATATGCAATGCGGATGTCCTTGCAACCCGTTGCGTCTGTAGGGTATGAGTATGTGACGATAGTTTCTATAAAATTTGTTGAACGAGAATTTTTGTGTTTATCAAACACTATTTTTGATGAAAAAAGAAATCTTATAACTAGTTATGATTTTATAAGTGTTATACGGCTCATATTAGAATATTTGCCTAGATAATAATGCATGAACTGGGCTTCGAATTATATCCGCATCTACTATATACACCGGATCTGAACACAGACTATGCTTATGGGAAGCAAAAGAAGCTTCCACGACAGTCGGGTCTACGTAACCGGAACGGACCCGGATTTTTATCGGGCCACGAACTGTCAACTCGGCAGAATTCTGCCGCTACAACAATAACAACAACCTAGGAAGCAAAAAAATAGAGTTTGTTCATATTATAATTTTAAAATTCTTAATTTATCCTTCAAAATCTTTATCGTCCCCTTTAAAGTAATTTCTCTGAGCTTCAATGCACTTGTGCCCATATTTTTTCAAGTCCTCGAAACAGTTGTTGAAGTCAATTTCTGGAATATTCTTCAATGCGCGAAGCGACTCACGTTTTATGGCTTTAATTGCCTCAGCACGGTTTCCCCGGAGCGGTACTTTCAGTTTCCTGAATAGCCAGAAGAAACACGGAGCTCAATCAGGCGAATACGGTGGTTGCGACGCGATATAGGTTGAAAATTTGGCGAAAATCTCACGAAGAATCAATGCAGTATCCGACGGTGCATTATCGTGATCCAGAAAGAGTTATCGGTTTATAAATCCGGCCTCTTCTTACGAACAGCTTCGCGCAAACGCATAACACTCATTTCGTATTGAGTTGTTCCGGTCGAAAGAAAATCGGATAATTGCAGAAAACTGTCAACATAACATTGATTTTTGACCTGTTTTAATGTCGTTATTTCGGCTTCGGTCATCTTTGCAACGTTATTCGGCCGATTGAGTGTCTGTTTCCGGTTTGTAGGCATAAATACAATACTCATCGCCAGTAGTAATATTTTTCACGGCATCCTGGTAGTCGGAAAGCATTGTTTCACCAACGCTTTTTTTCAAAAAACTTAACAACTGGAATAGTGACATATTTTTGTTGTCTTTAATTTAAATAAACGAAAAATAAATCAAAATCTTTTAAATAATGTCCTTACATAATTTTGCTCGCTAAATATTCATAATTTGCTAAAACTATCTACTTTTCTCTTCTAGGTACTGTAAATTAAAATTTACCAACATTGCTGAGGTAAGTCCGTCTATTGCCATACATATTTACATAGTATAATGGATGAATGTTTTCGCATGCTTCAAAAAAAGTGACACTAAAAGTAACATTTTCCATTCAAAAGCGCTGCTTAATTCTTCAATAAAGCTATAATTAATTTGTCACCGTTATAATACAAAAAATATTGGGGTTAATATCAAATTACAACATGTAAACATAAATATATACAATTAAACATGCATGCACATTGTAAAGTTGACAACTAACACTCCACGTTGACAGAAAATAATTCAAAATACATACCTGTAAGCGGTTAGAGAGAGAGAAATCAACGAAGAAAAATGAGCTCGGAAATTGTTTGTTTAGACGGTGGACGGTGGACAGTGCTAACGGGATGACCAGACAAATTTTTGATGAAGATACAAAAAATTAATTACGTGCGGAAACATTTTCGATGCGCCACGAGACGCTCGTACTACCACTGTACGTGGATATGAGAGAAAGGCAAGTAATGCTGAGACGTTCTAAGAAAGGTGACCGAAAGTTGAGTTGAGTTGAGCCAGTCAGATTGATAAATGACAAGCATTTAGTTGCCGAACTGCGGTCAAAATACTTAAATATCAGCAGAAAGTATTTCGAGTAGCTCGTACTGAGTTTCAGGCAAAATAGCAAAACAGATAGGCAGGTCAGTGGTTTTGAAAAGCACGCTTTTGCTTACGTTTTTGCGCCACACACACAAGAGGCGTGACAGTCAAAACAATGCAACTTGGAGTGTTTAATACATATTTATTTGTTGGTTGTGCAGCCAAAAATTTACCGACACTACGCCTTATTATGGCGATACCTGCTGTGTAGCGCTCGACAGTGTCTGGCCAGGACATTATTCCAATGTCAACTCCATAACTCTGCCCATAGACGCTGTGCAGACGAAACGTCGATTCGCTTAAAATCATTTTGTGACGCATATGAAATTTGTTGAGTGTTACTTTAAGTGCGCCAAAATGTATGAATTTGTAACAATATATACATATACGATATATTTCAGTGGGCAAGGATACAGTTTATACTGTTGCCGTACTTGTAATCACTTACTGAGTGGGTATGGTTGTTCTTACTTGTAAATCTGTCCGACCGACGGCAAAAGCAACAGTGTAATTTATTTTTTTGCACATATCATATGACTGTCAAACGCAGTGGCGAAGAGTTAGTCAATAGAGCACAGAGTTACTCTGCAACACATATGACGAACCGGTGGCTAAAAATGCTTGCGTCATAATGATGATGGTGCAACAAAGTTGCTGCCGTTGACCCGGACCACTCTTAGATAGTTTTAAGACAGATAATAGCATTTTCAATGTACATATGTATGTAGGAAAGGGGGGTAAAAAGTGCGATTTTGGCTCTAAAGTTTTAAAATTAATTTTTAGAGAGATTTTTTTAGCATTGTGTGAGCGCTGCTGGGCGAATCTTTGGCATAACATTTTTTCAAAGTGACTCGACGGACGATTTTTACTTTCTGAGGAATAAAAAACTTGATCTTAATCTGCCTAAAACTTGCTAGTAAAGTAGATGAATTATCAAAAAAGCGTTATTTTTACCGAAAAAAATTAATAATAAATTTTAAACGCGTAAAAAGCCTAACGTGCTGATGCTCAAGATGTTCCGACGATATAGCAGTTTGAACAGGTAAACTCGTTTTCTTCATGGAATGACCCCAAAGTGCACTTTTAAGCCCAAAAATATTTTTTTTTTTTTTGTAATTCTGAATTGGCTGACAAAACAATTTAAGCACAGGTTTGAACAGTAAAACTCTTTTTCTTCAGTATTCTAGTAATTGAATAATGCTTTCCAGACCCCAAGTGCACTTTTAAGCCCAAAAAATTTTTTGTTTTTGAAATTCTAGTCTAACACAACTCTTTACGCAAATATTGTTATGTAAAAGATTCAAGTTTGCACTGAAAATTTAAAAACCAAAATTTACAAAACAAGATACAAAATTACATCAAGCGACATTTTGGAACTATCATAGAAAATTTAGGACTCTTTTCTTCCCACATATTTATATTTGCACTACGTTTGACGATTGACCCCCGCAGGCATGACTTTGCAAAAACACTTTGACGCACTTGGACGCAGACGAATATACGAGTACCTTCGCAGGGCAACTAACTATACGCCTAAATTCCGCACACAGCAGGACATTAGATTTGCGAAAATATTTTGTTTGGCAATGTAGGCAAACTAACTACAACACAACATTTAAATAAAACTCAAACAAAGTGTATAATCCTTTTAAGCTGATCCCTTTTTGGCAGTAACAGGCTAAATGAGACAACAACAATGCATACGCAATACACAACAAGCCAAAGCGAAGGTAAGTAAGTGTTGCTAAGGTAAAATTATTCTATAAGACAAATGAAAATTACTATATATTTATTTTGAGTAAGTTAAGTCAAAATATAGTATTTACTTATGTACTTAGGCATATATAATATAAATACCCAACATTTTGAAAGTCACAAGTTTTTGAGCACTTCGAGCGACAAAATAGCACAATTTATTAGCAAGGGCGAGTGTCATATATGAAGTCATAGGTAGCTGCGGTATTTTTAGAAATGTTTGTCATTATTTGGATTTCAGTTAAATATATGTAGAGGGTAAGTATTTGCAGCGTTGTTACTATTGGAGCGGATGCACGCTTCAACATTAATTTTCAGCTGGTTTTGCAACACAACTCGATTGCAGCTTCCAACTAGATCGCTGCCGCAAGGTGCCAGCAATTACATACAAACACAAATGTAAATATAACTATTGTGATCTTGCGGTTCATGGTCTGGCAACGGATTAATACGTCAAAGTACAAATTTCGGCTTTGACCTGTTTGCAGCTGAGCTCCCACACTTCACAGCTGCATTTCGGTGTTTTTGTTGGCGTTTCCACGGCGTCTGAAAGGTTTGTATGCCAAAATAATTAGGGAGTTGGTAAACAGCAAACAACAGGTCAATAAGTTATGGTTGAATAGGTGAAGTCAAATCTATTATAATACTCACATTTAATTAAAATTTTTCCAAAAATGTTGAGTGGAATATGGAAATGTGAAATAAATTAAGAATACTAGTTTTTTTGTGTGTTAAAATGTATAAGGGTCGTGTTTTGTTGTGGGAATATATTTATTTAATTACTCATTTGCTAAGTTAGATTTATTGTTTGAAAGTAATAAAAAAATACAAAGTGTGTGAAATTTTATTTTTATAACTATTAATTATTTTTTAATACTAAATTATATATAATAATTGCTATATTTGTTATTTCTCTCTAAAATATAAGTAATTTTTACGCTTATGTGAATATAGTAAGTATGTTAAGCACAATTACATATATAACATCTATTCTATATGCATATATTTTACATTTTTTTTATAACAGTGATTTTATACAAGCAAATAAAAGTAACTATTTAGAGTTTTCTCAAACATTTCTTAACAAAAATAAGTTTTATCTTAAAAATGTTGCTGTTAACCCTCGGTTATTTACGAAAAGTCGCATAAGATATTTTAAGGCATGATATCCACTGGCATTTTAATACAAAATAAATAAAAAATATTTTACATTTAAATAATTTAATAATTTAATTCAAAAATTTCGACCTCCTTGATACCGTAGCCGATCTCCAGGAGGGATTCCGCAAAACGTTACCTGGCGGTGAGGAAGATATTTTTGCTTGAAACTTATTTCAAATCCAAAAAGTCACAAAATTTGATTACTTATATACTACTATAAGCTAAATATCGTAAAACTTATAATTTTAATATTTAATGTCTTCAATCGCCTCAAAACGGTTTCCACGAAGCGGACGTTTAAGTTTGCTGGATAGCTGGAAGTCATACGGAACAAAATCAGTCGAATACTGTGGTTGCGGTACGATATTATTTCCCGAAAAATTCATTTCATTATCATGGTGCAAAATCCAAGTGATTTTGGCCCATTATTCCCACCTCTTTTTACGAATAGCTTCGCGCAAACGACGTGTAACACTCCAATAGTATTTTTTGTTAACAGTTTGGCCAGTCGAAAGAAATTTAGAATGCACCACATATCGATAATCGAAAAAAACAGTCAACATAACCTTGATTTTTGACCTGTTTGACGTGGTTTTTCAGTTGCGATTCATCTTTGCCACGATATTCGGCCGATTGATTATCTATTTCTGGGTCATAACCATAGATCCAAGACTCATCGCCGGTAACAATACGTTACATGACGTCCTGGTAGTCGAAAAGCATTGTTTCACTTTTTTAGGCACAACTGATCTTTCAAGGTGGTTTTCACCGATCCTTCTGATATTCCAATGACGCCAGTAACATCTCTGACTGGTAATCGCCGATTCTCAAGTACCAATTCCTTTATTTTATTGACGTTTTGATTATCAGTTGATGTTGATGGCCGTCCTGAACCTGGTTCGTCGTCAACGCGTTCTCGACCCTCATTGATTAATTTCTACCAATAAAAAACACTTGCTCGTGACAAACAATCGGTGATACCGAAGACATTTTCCAACATTCTGAACGTTTCTGCATCAGAAATTTAATTCCGCACACAAAATTCAATAGAACTTCTTTGATGAATAATTTCACTCATCGTAAAAATCGCCGAATGCACTTTATGTAGTTCAGAACAACGAGTGTATACTAAACACTAATGATTATTTTGATGTGACATTTGGCACAGATGATTATTTATGAACCTAGAAAAAAAATTTCGGCGAATGGATTTTCGCGCAAAATGAGTCTTACTATTGCTATTGCTCACTGAAGTATACTTCATAGATGATAGATAAAGGTGATAATTTCGGCATCCCAAAATTTGTAATTTTTTTACTTTACTCTTCAAATGGGGTTTTCAAATCGGCATTAAACCCAAAAATCATGTTTTTTTTTTTAAATAATCTTAAAAATAATTTATCAATCTCTGTAAATTATATACATAGATATATTGGTAGTCTAAAAAGTCTTTTCGTATTTCTAATCAAACTTCAACTTATTTTTTTATATTTATAATAACAAATAAATAAAGAAGTATGTACCATTTTGCTCGAGCACTTTTTGTAATTTTTCCGCTAGAGACATGCTTTCATCAGTGTAAATCGACATTTCGAAATTTCCTGAACGGAAACGAGAGAACCATTGTTATGCTACACGAACTGATACAGCATCGTCTCCGTCAACTTCACAAATTTCATTGGTGACTTTCATGGCATTCTTTCCTTTTTATACAAAAATTTCAAAATATAGCGAAAGACTTCATTATTTTCACTCATTATTGAACAGCTATAACTTTTTTTCAACTCCTCCGAATTTAATTATTTTTTGCTAAATGAAGCTTAAAGTCTCACCTTTTCAACACTATATGGTATGACACAATGTTATTGGAAGCACTGGAGATATACATATTTGTACGACTGCCAAGACATGTATTGACAAAATATAATACGAAAAGACTTTTTCGACTACCTAATACATACATCAAACGGTACGTATGTACATACATATGTATATCTGTTGCTTATGTTTCTAATGAAGTTGTTGGTCAGATCAGTCAACTGATAAATATGTTTTGTCTCATCGCTTATTAGAAAAATATGATTGATGGTGTATTTATTTTAGATTTGAAGTGATAAAAGTGAAAGCATTCATTTTTGGGAGATAACAGTTACTGCACAATAATTTCGTCAGACAAAATTTTTGCTTCTTAAAAATATATACATATATGCTCTCCACACATGCACTTTTATATACAAAGATAATATTATATATTGAAATATGTAACAGTTGTATAATTTATATTTATATTTTTATTATATGTATATTGAAATATGTAAAAGTTGTATAATTTTCATAAAATATTTCTCAATTCTGTGATATCTTTTTAATTATTTCAAAATATATAAAGATATGAAATTATTCAGCGCAACTTTAGAAATATGTATAATATAAAAAATAGTACTTAAATAATTATTAATAAAATACAAAAAAAAAAATATTTTCACTAAATTAAAAACTTGTTGTTCATAAAAATTAAATAATTATTTATGGAATATAAAAATTAAAAAAAAAAATTCATTAAATTTAAAAATTTTTCATTTAATTTAAATAAATTTATATAAATTCTGATTACGAAGAGGATATGACACGACGAAAATACAATCTACTAATATTGAACAGTAAAAGTATTATGATTACGCATATGTTAACATAAATTTAACGCAGCTAAGTAGCATAGAATTCATCTAAATGCACTTACTATTATTAGACTATATTTTCATGTGCAAATTGCTTTATTTTATAACTTATTTTTATAAAATATACTGTTAAGTAAGTCAAAGCGGTCGTTTAGTCGTTCAGTCATGCAGAAAGTATGTCCAAAGCAAACAAACAACTGCAAAATCCAGAGATACACAAAAGAAATGGAAGCTTTGCGTGATTATCTTGATTAAACATAAGTATTTTAAATTAAGTGGCCATATTTACGTTTCAAATGGGCATAATTCAAAACAGCAAAACGGTAAAGTTATATGCAAATATTTGCACTGATGACAGCGTAGAAAATTTATATATTGTTGTGAGTGGCAAGTGTATTAAAAGTAGCATGCGTGTGTATTAAAGAACATGCTAAAGGCTTGCAGTGCGTACAAAAACAAATATGTAAAAAAAATATTTATTATAAATAAATCAAATTGTGTCTAATGTCATTCAAAATAAATGCATGACAATAATTAATACGTGACATGGATGAATTCGCCGCGTTTATAGTTTGAGATGTATAATTATAATTGAAAAAAAAAAAAATATATATATATATTGTTTAATTTTTAGTTTTAGTTTTTCCTTTCTGAAAAAGAATTTTTGAAATTAATATCTTTTTAATTGTACTTTTAACCTTTATTTAGTTATTTCATAGCCATTTATTAATCGAATTTTTTTATTTTAAATTAATTTTTATACATTTATTTAATTTTTTCCATATACTTAATGTATTTAAATTTGCTTAATTTTATTTAATGAGCAAACATAATTTCTCCTTTCTAATAATTATAATGAATACCGAAGCTCACAAAAACAATTGGTATACATTGTGACAAAAAAGTACCCGGCAATTGAAAATGTAAATAAAACGCAAAATATTGAATTATTCATCAATATTTCTATTGTCGGCTTCAAAGTAATCCATACCAGATGTAATACATTTAAGCCTCGAAACAACTTCTATACGCACTTTTTGCGATGGAGCATTAAGCGAATTTTATTTCATCTTTTCGAACGACTGAAAACGGGTTCTATGGAGCGACAATTTCAGTTTGGGGAAGAAGAAAAGGTCACATGGAGCTAAATCTGGTGAATACGGTGGTTGATCGATGAATTGTTTTTCCACAATTTTGGCCGTTTTCGAATACTGTACTCACGGAAACGTCTCAAAATAGAACTCCTTATTGTCCGTCTGTTCTTCCTGAACAAATTCATAATGCAACAAAGTCCGAATATCAAAAACAAAAAAATGAGCATCACTTTGATTTTTGAGCGGCTTTGGCGTGGTTTTTTCGTTTCGGCTGTTTTTTCCCCCTTCATTCCGATGATTGTTGACTTGTTTGAATGTCAAATTCATAAACCCATGTCTCATCGGCAGTTATAATGCTCTCCATGACTGTCGTACCAGAATTCGCACGATCAAGCATGTCCAAAGATACCTGTTTACGGTACTCTTTTTAAAAAAAGTTCAGCTTTATCGGGACGAGTCGAGCAAGAATGCGTTTCATACCCAAAATATCCACCAAAATCATTCGATTGGACCCGCTAGAAATCTCTTGCCAACTCTATAGCACTTATTTAACGATTTTCAAGCACAATATTCTTTACTTTTTTAATATCTTCATCAGTTGAAGACGTCGAAGGTCGTCCATAACAAAGCATATCTTCAACGACCTCTCCATCATCTCTGAAGGATTTGTACCACTCGTAGGCTTGTGTTTTTGATAAAACTGATTCCTCACACGAAATTTGGTTACAAATACAAATTTGAGACAAATTCCTTGTTCGATTGTCGCACTACTGTAGCTACTTAAGCAGCTGCTGTAAAGAAACTGGCTAACAGATCGGGCTCATATTTGGCACAGAAATTAAGGACAGTCCTATCAATTGAGCAAAATATATTTTTTGTAAATATCATTTACCAGGGGAACTTAAATAACAATTTGCGGGTATATTTTTCTCACTATGTATAACACCTAGAAGATATCTGCTTAAGGACCATTGAAGGAAGCAATATATTATAGTACAAGCATTATCATATGAAATGAGTTAACGCTAAATGTCTTTATGAGTACTAAGTGTTCATTAATATCGACAAATATCTTTTAAAAAGCATTAGAATAAAAAATATTAACTGAAGCGTTATGAGGGAGCATTTTACTTATTTAAAGTTTAAAATTGGGTTCTACAGTTTATAATTTTCATAACCAGATTTAAAATAGTTTCAATGCTAACGTGAAAAAAATATTATATAGATATATGCCAAACCAATACACGCCGAGCTGAACTTTCGATTCCCTTCAAACGGTATATGTATATTTATTTATATACTTATGCCATCCTTCTAATATTCAAAATGGTTTGTTATTAGGAATTTAGCTTTTATTTGTCGAGGTCCGGCCAATATACTTTCAAATAAATTTAAAAAATTTAGCTCGCATTGACCTGCGCTCAGCATACAATGTTCTATATGGAAATTTTATAGTCCTTGTAAAAGAATTCACTCCTGAATATTTTCCATATAGTAGAAAATATATCAAAAATTATTACTGACATAAGATTATTTCAATGTTTTATACTGTTGAACTAAAACTTAATGTTTATAGAAATTATATTTGAAGTATTCATGCGGTTTAAAGCACAATTTTATAGTTATCCTGAGCATTTACGAATTTTTATTTCAAATATTATGAAAATGCTTCACGTGTTGAAAATTATGGCCATACATTTTAAATAGGTTATTTGCTTTCGGTTTACATTGCTTTTAAAATTTTCAAAATTTTATCAACATTAAGTTTCATATCAAATTATTTTTATATTTTATTTATTTGTGCTTAGTTTTCTACTCAAAGCAACACATCGACGAGCTAACGTAGCTTAATGGATTACGTAATAAGAATTAACGCGTTTGTAATGTACAAAACACAAAACGTTTTCGATATAATAAACTTCCGTGTGTTAAACCGTCGGCAAATAACTGCAAATATACTACAATTAACGTTGATTTGGCGCACTTCAAATAAAAAATTAAAATGAAAGCAAAAAATACTGTAAAACACGTTAGAAATCTAATAAAAACAATTTTGTAAAATAAAACTGACGACGGCAAGGAATTTTAAGTGAATTTTTTGTTGTCATCAAACACGCGTACGCAATTGGAACTGTTTCCAGCGTATTGTGGCGGTGCTGCAAGAAAATGCGTACACCTCAAAACACAAAAAAATAAAACACCAAAATTTAGTACACATGTGTGCCGGAAAATTTTCAGCTAGAATGGAGAAAATAGCAGCGGCGAATATCGAGTTGCATAATTCGCCGTAATACAATACTTGAATGAAACGCGTAAAATACAATATCAATTCGGGTGTCACGGTATATAAGAAATAAAGGAATATGTCTAATTTTTGTGCAAACAACCTAATTATGCGCTGGCAATTTTAATAAACAATTAGTTATTTAGCCGAAATAAAACTTTATTGACATACCGACGCATTTGCGTTGTTATCCTTATAAATCATTGCATGAGTCCTGAACACTACAGAGTACACACTCAGTTTTCAGAAAGCCGACTCAAAGGAACACACTCACTTCCCCTTGTGCCTGCTCACTCATTCGAACTCACTCGAACAGCGTTTAAAAAGAGCGCTGCCGCACTCTCAACTGTACTACTCACTTCGCCGCAATTATTATACTCATTGACTTAAACGCACTCTCCGAGCGTCGCCGCTCACTTGCGCGCTCTTCGCTCCACTCGCCATATTCAAGCATATTGCCATTTCATTCAGCACACAGCAGCTGTACTCTTCGCCACAATTCTTACCGATGTCGTAGTGGAAATAAAATAAAAAAAGAACGGCGAAAGTAACAAAAACAAACCATAAAAATTGACGGCCAACACGTGTGCGTGAGCCACAACTACAGCAACAGCAACTGTGGCAGCAACAAAAAGGCAAGTAGCTTATTTTCGTATGACCGCAAAACAGCCAACGCGTCGACATGAAATATGAGCAAAACAAACCCTGCCGCTCGCGGCGCCGCTACTCTCAGCACAACGGGCCCGCTACGGCAGCGGGTTGATGGCTGACGGCTGATGGCTGAATATTTGCCGATTGGCGATTGTCGTTGGCAGCGCAGAGCGCCATTATTGCACTTGTTCGCTCAGTGCGCGCAAGTAACAAATAATCTATACATATGTGTGTATGTGTGGGTGTGAGTGAAGAATTCCTGACTACATTTTTCATTATCTCCTGTATGACTGTCGAATTTGTCTTATAATTTTGAGGAAGTGATTTTCCGCTAAGGCGGTCGGCTGTTAATTTCAGTGTAATTAAAATAGGAATTTTGCTTCGACTTTAAATTTTTCTTTTACAGAAATTTCGCCGCAGAGGCAAATACTTCATAGAGCCTTGCTCTCATCAACTTCAGTCTCAGCCACCATTCATTTATTCATCTTTCGTTTATATATGTACATATGTACGTAAATAATATCCTTTTACTGCCACTTCACTCGGACAGCGCACACACAGATGCTCTCGCCTTGGCGCGCCTCTTGCAGCGCTGGCACCGCTTATGTACTCGCCGCCGCCACCACCTCAAATGATTGTCACAAACGTGTGCAAAAATGAGAGGTGCAATTTTTTTTCGTCAACAGCTCCTACTGCCATCGCAATAATGATACTTTGGCTAAGCTTTCGCTACCATTGCTTATAAATGTTGTTACTAATATTGTTATTGTTGTTGTTGTTGTCATTGCTGCCAATCGTCAACTTCAAAGTGGTCGTTACCACTTCGTCTTCGACTTCGGCGTCACCAGCAACGTCGTCGCGGTCGTCGTCGTCGTCAGAGTCATCGTCGTCATTGTCGTAGCCGTCGTCTACTTTGGCTTTATTTGGCAGCCACTGCCTTTGAACGTCTAATGAAAGCGACTGATGTACAGATGTTGTTGCTGCTTGTGCTTTTGGATGTTGCTGTCGTCGTTGCCATTTGATAAATTGCGTTTATAAGAAAGAGATGAATTGTCATGCACACATAACAAATACTCCTTCTCTTCACCGTCGTCGTCGTCGTTGTTGTCGTTGTCGTGGTCGCCATTGCCATCGTCATCATCATCGTCAGCGCTGTCATCGTGGCCGCAATCGTTGCCAGTTGCATGCAACCTCCTTCATTACCGTCACCACCCAACGTCCAACGACCAAAAGACTGGCTGTCTTATGTGCGCTCTCTCTACCAAAAGAATGTTGTTGTAGCACTTGCAATTCCACACACACAGTCATATGTTGTATGCATTTTATGTGAGTATGTATGTGTGCACTCGAAGGCGTATTATATGCCCATAAAGGATGTTAATGGTTCGGTTCGGTTTTTGGGTGTTGGTGGGGTGGTGTGTGCAAAGTGGGCGCCGCTGTAAATCATCTCCACACACGGAGTTGCACTTTTTCACTACAAAATATTTGAGTTGTACTCAAACTATGCTAGTTGCACCTTGTGAATTGCCGTAGTTAGCGCTTTTATTGCTTGCTTTGCAGTTATTGTTGTCGTTGCCACCACTTTACGTTCATTCGCTCAGCTGTAGCGTGAAAAAATAGAAGCGCCTCCACGTTACATTTGAGCGAATGTCCATCGTAAGGTCGCAACTGCTGCTGACAATTTTTTATTGTTTTTATTGTTGTTGATATGCCTTTGGTGTTGTTGTTACAGTCATTGGTTGCTGTTGCACCCTTTGCCATTGCAGTGTCAGGCGCATTGAAGGAAAATTCCTACATCACCAGCAATGTACAATATTAAATAACAACAACAACAATGCAGTGTTTTTGTTGTTGTACGAGGAGTTGTTAGTGCTTGTCTTAAGCTGAGGTTTGGTGGTATTGGAAGCTTCAAATGCTGCTTACAGTGTAATAAAAGTCCAAACACTAACAAGCAACAACAACAACAAAATAAGGGCAATAAGTCTATTCTGCCAGCAACAACAATAAAAAATTTATGCAAAAAAGGAGCTATATTTTAATAATTTAATTAGAGTTTTAAACCAAAAAAACCAACAACAACGAGCATTGTTTGTACAATTACAACAAAAATTTTAAATTTTCGAAACGTTTGTACCAAAATTTTGAAAGATATATTTTAAGTAAAATTTGTGTTTAAAATAGTAATTACCACTTTAATTATTTTTTTTTAGTTTTGAAAAAATAGAAAACTACAAAAATATTTTTTTGGAATTTACAACAAAAAATAATATTTTTAAAAAATTTTAAATAATTCTTTTCAAATAACTAATTTATTTTGCGTTTTAAAACAATAAAAAAAATCAAAAACACTTGGTTGGAATATACAACAACAAAAAATTTTTTTAAAACATTAAATTATTCGAATTAGAAAGGAAGTATTTTTTAATAATTGCTCGATTTGTTTATAGAGTAAATTTTACAAAACTATATAAAAATTTAGTATGTAAAATAACGAGAATTATTTTCATTTCTTTTTTTTTGATAATTTTTAATACATTTTAGAAATATAAATTATTATTTTTTAAATAATTATTGTCCTTAATTTGCTGCAGGCTAATGTACTATATACAACAATAAAAACAACATCATGAATACTGACAAAAAAGCAACAACTCTAACACATTATTGCTGACCACTATATATCCTGTTAAGGTTCAAACCCTTACACTCACTTGAACCAAAACTCTCACACTGTATCTGACCGTTTGCACAAATGCATTTCAACTTCAGCGCCACCCACCTCCCACTCGCTCATTTTTGGTTTGTTTTGTATTTTTTCTAAATTTATGCTATACTTTTTTCCTTTCTCCAACAACTTTCTGCTCTTCAGCTGCTGCTGTCGAACTTTTGCAATACTTTCAGTTTTTCCTTTTCTTCAAAGACATGGCAGCATACACAAATACCTAGGAACAAAGTTTTGCAACCACTTCTTCTTGGCTTCGTCTTGCAATTTTAAACTTTTTCTGCAGTTTTCGTATTTTTTGTTTTTGTGCCAGCTCATAACTGTCAAAGTGTGTGCTCAATTGTATTAGTATGTGTGTGTGTGTGTGCGTGTGCGCAAGTGGGCGTCCACCAGCCGCATTGCAACATCCTTACTTATAGCTCAGTTTTTCCGGTCCAAACATACTTACATACACATGTACAGTTAAATAGCGTGATATATGTACATACTAGTATACAGATGCAGCTACATTTATGTGCTCGCTTTAACTATGTATTACATACTAAGATGCCATGTAAGACTGCATTGTTCTATTCATATCCGCTGTAAGTTTGAAATTTAAATATTTCATTTTTTGGAGACAGCATTTCAGCATTTATTCAGTTAGTTATGGCAATTTAATTTTCATGATAGTAGACATTCGCTTAGCACTTTGTTCGCATTTTTGATCACTTGAGAGTACAACTTAATAAACTAGTAATGCGATATTCATTTGCTGCTTGAAAACAGTTAATGGTTGTCAAATCGAAACGCTGCTTTATATGCAATTTTTGAGAGGTAGGAGGAAGTTTTTCTAATTTTCTGCCAATTTTTTGAAATTCTAAACATAATAGCCATACAATTCTAAAACGTCCATTGTCTATTAACTCCGAATTGAAAATTATTTTGCCAATAGTTTAAAATATTTATATGATGGAATACATAACCATTCTAAAAATGATTAACTTATATTAAAAATAACGTTTGAGTTTGTTTCCCAAGCTACTTCATCAGCTACTTTTATTACATTTGAGGAACCTTCACCTGTTAGGTTAGGAAACTATGCAAATTTTACGTGAGGTTACGAGTAATCGCACTTTGACAGCTAGAGACGCCTTTTCTTTGTGGTGGGATATACGGATTTTTTTTAATGATTTTAAATAATTAGCCAAATATTTGAAAGCAAAATATTAAATCGTAATCCCGAAAATTATTTGAAATAGTTAATTCCAAACCAACCAGTATCACTTTGCAATCGGATACATTTTCCAAAGACTAAGTCCAAAAAAACAATTAAAATTCCTTAAAAACAATTACGGTTTTAGTTTATCAAAAAAAAAAAAAACAATATTTGTATCGAAAACATTGATTTGGTTAGGTTAGTTTTCTGGTAGGTCACTAAGCATAGACCAGTCGGGTCCTTTGCGATACCAGATGGAGTTCAGTTGCTAATTCCAAGAGATGTAGTTATCCTTTAGGATGCCTGCAGACTCTGCAGCCTCACTGATTAACCGTTTGTTAAAATTTTTGAAATTATATTTACAATTGTACCTAGTTGTAGAAAGTAATGAACAGCGATTTAACCTTCTTCAATAAGTTAAAAACCAAACTTATGACGGAATATATTTTGCAAAGGTGCTTACACTAATTTTTTGCTAACCATAACTTCAGTATAAGTGGATTTTAAACAACATTGACTTTGGATTAGTATGTAGCTTTATTGGTAGAAGAACCTTCTTCTTCCTAAAATCAGTTGAGAAATTTAAAACCATGAAAATTTGGATTTCCAAGCATTTTATTCAAATTTTTGCCTTCTGAAATATACAGGTTAATGCATGGAGTACTAAAATACTTGTGAAATACTCATTCAAAATATCTCAGTTGGTGTGTATTTATTGCTGAATTGTGTCTCATTCATTTTAGAAGTATAATCCGCCTATTTAAGCGGTACATTTAGTGTGCCAGTCCAAAAAAAGTCCATTTTTACGCTTCGAAAGAGAAGTATTGTATCAATTTTTGTTTTAATTACAGCTACATTTATACATATGTATTTACATTTACAATATACATAACAGAATTTTTGAATGGAAAAATTAAATAGTTTTGGAAATCTCCGACGGCGCTAGAAAAGATGTTTGACTTCTGCACTGATTCCGGTCTCCTCTGTGAATGAAACCTAATAAAAAATTGCGTTAAACTAGAGCTGGTCCCTACAATGTCTTCTCATCGAAAAAAATTCAAAGAATTTATTGTTCCTATAATATCTTCCAATCGAAAAAAATCAAAGCTAGACAAAATGTCAACATTTTTGAAAATAAAGTTGATTATACAGAATTTTGTCGTCTTTAAGCCTCAAAAATTAAATTTTTGATCAGAAAAAAAGGAAAATTACTTACATTATATGAGGAATTATAGCATACAGACTTTCAAAAAAAAAATTATGGTGATCGAATCATTCATTGCAGCAAATTCGAAAATATCTGTTTCGAGAAAATTCCGTTTAAAGATAAACCGCTGGAGCTGATTGAACTGAGCGGCTACATTTTAGAAGGCAAAAAATATTTGTAATATTCATGTATAAATTAAAAAGTTTTTTTTTTTGTTTTTAAGGGGTTTACTGGGTTTTTACGGGTAAAAAACAGCCTTATTTCAACAAATTTCTTCTCATATAAAAATTAAATATTTTATTAGAATTTTTTATTGTTAAAAACGTACACTTTTAACAAAGAAATTCTGAAATGTTTGGAAACAAAATTTTTAAAACCGGCCATTGCTGACGCTATTTAAGGTAACTTCTCGGAAAAAAGATGCGCCCGCGTTGGCAGGATAACTCCTTACAGAATCATCTAAAGTGAAAAAAATCACGTTTTAGGGAAAACCTTGACTTGTACGAAGGAAAAAAAGTGTAAATTGGATTTTTGGCACACATTTTACAAAAAAAAAATATGAAAATTTCGCTTTTTTTTAAATTGTTGTCATCGAAAAAAAAATTTTATCCAAGTCTATAAAAATTGTATCTCAAAGACCTACGTAAAATTTCATGAAGATTTTCGGTTGAGTAGTACTCGAGAAATCTTGCCAACCGACTTCAAAAAGTCCTTGTATGAAAAACTTTTTTATTTTACAAGATATCTTCACAAACTGGATTCAAATTTAGCAGTGATCATTGCGCAAGACAGCGACAAAATAACTGAAGAAATTTTCTAGATCGGACAACTATAGCATTTAGCTGGCATACAATCTTTGTCTCAAAAATAAGTTTTGTAAGAAAATTGAAACCTGTGAAAGTTAACGTTTTTTCTTGCTTACCGTAATATTATTGTAATTTTTTTTGTCATGTACAAACAGGCTTCTGTGTTAAATTTTGCTCAAAGATGAAAGTAATTTAGAGTTTCTCGTTTACATTGACTCTGACATCGTCACACATTCGCACTTTTTGGCAAATCATTGTTTGGCTGGCAGACATTTTATTATGCCCATGCACGCACACACAAATGTGCTATAAATATGAATATATGCATGTGTTTACAACTGAAAGGATATTTTGTGCTGCTGATAGGCGCAATGTTGCCTCACGTTTATCAAAATGCCATTACGCCACAGTATCTTACTGTACGAAGCCAACTTGCTACAATTAAAATTGTTGTTGTTGTTATTACTGAGTGTCGCTGTTGCTGTTGCGCTTACCGCTGTTACTGTTGTTTGTTTACGTTGTTTATCTGGCGCTGCGGTGCCGACCTTCCTTGCGGAATCACTTGCAAATCCACAACCGCACGTCAATCAAAGTCTCATAAATTTGTCACCGCAAACAAGAAAAATTAAAAAAGAAAACAACGAAGTGGCACAAGCACACAAAAGGGGCATGGTTGTACAACAACAAAGCAACTATGCAACGCCGACGCAAGCAACGGCAATTTAGCATACATACATACATATGGATGTACATATGTGCGTGTAAACAATAACAATGACGTGCACAAACCAACGCGCAAACACAAACACACAGACAAACGTTTATTTATTAAATAACAACACGTTGCAATGCCTTTTGGAAAAAGCCTGGCAATCAGCTGTTTTTGATGAATTTTCGGTATAGCGAAATGCCGCTATTGTGTTTTTACTATGCTGTTGCCCCGTGGTTGTTGTTGTTTGCGCGGCAATTTTCACATGCGACGCTGGGATGTTGCAAATAAAAGTGCGCGCAATGACATGAAAACAACGACGAAAAATTGCAGCATCATTGTCGGCGGCGGCAGCAGCAGCACCAGCAGCCAGCTATACAGTAGCGACAACAAAATGAATGTGAGGCAAGAATAACAACGGCTACCGCCACCGCCGCCAAATCAGCGAAGTAATTTTTCATTTTCCTAAACGAAAAATTGAGGAACAACGAACCAGCGAGACAGCCAGCCGGGCCAACAGTTAGCGGCCCAACAATAAAGCGACGGCAATGCTATGTAGCTGCGACCAACTAACCAACCAACCAGCCAACCGACAATACAAAACGAAGGCCACAGATGTTGCTGCTGGCGCTGATGCTGTTACCGCTGTTGTTGGTATTATTATTGTTGTTGTTGTAATTATTGTTGTTACTGTTGTTGTTGTTGTTGTTGTTGATGTTGTTGGGTTTTTGTTGTTGTTGTTGTTGTGGCAAAGTTACCTAAATATCGCCGCCACCGCCACCGCCACGCGAAGTCGGCAGAGAGAGCGAGAAAGAGCGGACACAGAAAAAGCTCGATGAAAAATTGCCTGGGAATATGTGTTAACCGCTTTTTAAACTGCCACTAGGACTCGACGATGTAGACGGTAGTGTACAACAACAATGGTAATAAGAATAAATAGTAACACTGTTTGACCGAGCGACGGTGAATAACAAAAGTGAAAAAGGACTCTGTCTGTAGGACCTCCATGAATACATATGTACATATACACCTAGTGACTCTCCTTGTTGCGCGCGTGCTCAGCAACTAAAAGTGAGCGCTCAAAGGGGCGCGTGTCAAGGAAGCCGCCGAATTTCGGGAAGCCGAATATGCTGCCATATAAGACTGAATGGAGTAACTGTGAAAGTTTGGGGGTGCTACAATGTATATTTACTCAGTCACTAACGGTAGTGAGTGCATTTATATGAAATAGGCGATGAGGCAGTAAGTTTGGCTGGCTGGCGGGCAGGACGAAGAGCGTACTCAACACAAAGGAGTGTGAAAATATCCAACGTGCTAACAGAAAATGATTTATTAGCAACAAATTTGTTAGTAAAATTTGCTGTTGGCCCAAAAGTTAAATGTGTCACACACTGCCGCCGCATGCAACGCTGACAGCGCTACAAAAAACGCTCAGCACTTTTGCGAAAGTGGCGAACAGCTGGTTTTTGGGCTAAGATAGAAATTCGAAATAAAAAAAATATTATTTTTCGAAATAGAATACACTCCATACAAATTTAAAATTTAATATACATTTTTAAAACAGTACAATTGCTTAAAATTAGCGAGCGATAAGCATTATATAAGCGCATTTATATAGTGGGTGGGGTTTGACGTCTTTGCAATCCCCGCGCCACGCGTCTTCACGGCAACGCAAAGAAACAGTTGACTCTTACAAAAAATATAACTTTCGAAGGCGTTACCTTTTCTTGTCTACACAAGCACACAACAACAACGTCCAACTAAAGTACATAAAAGCAACGAACAACAACAAACAAACAGCGGCTGTTTTATCGGAAGACTAATACGCGCACACAAGTACATACTAGCATACACACACATACGCACACACATGAGCACATGCTTGTACAAAGCCAGTCGTCAGCCGACAACTGCAAGAGCAACGCTAACGACAACGACGAAGACAGACAGCAACGGCAACAGCCCTCAGTCAGCCAAAGCGACAGCCCCAGCAATTCATAGTGTGGCGCAAGAAAAGCTAGGCGTCTGATTTGCAGAAAGAAAAATGAGAGGAGCTCACAAATCGGCAGCAGCAGCAGCAACAGTACAAATCCCTCAACATCGCAGGGAAAATTAGTGCGGACCAGTGATCGGGTTGTAGTAGCCCCTTCTTGTAGGAGTTTGCGAGCGAATGCAAGCGAGCGAACCTCTTTTTGAGCGCTTTTTGACTGACTGATATGTAGAATTGCAACATATAACAGCAACAACAGTGACGCATATGCAACAACAAGTGCACTACAAGGAATCACAGGCGAAAAGTTTGCTATGTTGTTGTTGTTATGTGCATTCTACATTAATAGAGTCGCTTTTCATACTATATTTAGTTGGAGAAAGGCTGCAGCCGGAGTTTTTATATTTTATAAGGATACCTGATTTTCTCTAAATTTCATCATATTTGCTCATATTCTAGAAAAAATCGAAAAAAATACAAAATATAAGTTTTTTTCAGAAATTTCAATTCTGCAACAAAATTATTGTTCTAAGGCACTATTTTTGTGTTTGGATAATATTTTTTGAGCATCTTTGGCCGGAATCTTTTGCCAGAAATCTGGCGTAGAATTGAAAAATCTTGCAGGAGATTAACTCATTTAAGTCACTCTCTTGGCAGTTTTGAAAATATGTATAACCTCTAGATTTTCTTTATCTTTGTAATATATACATATAATAGTCAATGAGAACAAAAGTTATACGAAATTGTTTGGTTTTGTTTTTTGGCCATCAAAACCCTTGAACAATTTGAATTTTTTTCCATCTCACTTCAGAAAGGCCTATTTGAATTATTTCAAGCCCTGGAAGTTGGCTGGATGCGATGATGGTTCTTCTTTTTAGTAATTTACTTTAACTGTAATCGAAATACTTTTTAAAAATTCATAACAAAAAAGGCAGCTAAAGTCAGAACGACTAAATTAATTCTGTTTCTCTCACTATTGACCACCTTTAATCCCTTATTTTTTACCAAAAAAATTCTAAACTATTTTTTTTCGAAGAAAATCCCAAACAGCAGGCATTTCGAATACAAAATTTCGAAATATTGTTGGTTTAAATATCATGAATTGCCAATACAAATTTTCTGTAGAATAAACTGAGATTTTTCTCATTTGTGTCCTCTCAATTTTAAATTGTTCAACCAAACTTATTTTCGGGTTTTAAATATTTAAGAATATAGACTCAGAGATTTGAAAGGGAGATTCCAAAATAAATTCAAGTTTTATTTATTAAATTGCATTACACGAACCAAAATATATCTGAGAAGAACTCAGTCACATAACTTCATACGAATCAAAATATCAAAACTTTCAATTATTTCGCTAATTTGCAGGCAATGACTCAATTAACTCGCTTTAAAAGTCCTTTAAGTGAGTAATGAAATTTTGAAAAATTGGGCTACTCTATTTATTATTTATGTGCATTTATTTTTTTCGAAAATAATCCATCACATTTTCGCCACTCCATTAATGGCCATAGTGAGTGGCCTTAAGGTCGCCACTGAGCGGCGGAGAGGCGCAAATGCACGTAAGAAGCGGAATTTAGCGAGAGCAATAACGCAAACCGCACTACACGGCTGCTGGCTGGCTGGCTTGCGGTGAGCGAGTGAGTATTGGTTATTTTATTGTTGTTGCTGCCAACATAGCTAGTAATGGTGTTGTTGAAAATGATGAGTGTAGTGCTTACACCTGAATACAACCAGCACATAGCCGTGTGTGCAGTGAATAGTAGAGCAACAACAATACAGAAAATGCTACGCGACACGCTCGACTAACAACACAGCAACTGCAATAACAACAACAACAATAATAAGAGTAGTTTGCAACAACAGTTGTGAGCACAGCGAGCATAGTTAAACCCACCCACCGACCATTCAGCGCACAGCTCACACAACAGCAGCCAACATTGCAACAAGAACAACGCAAACAACAAAAGCACAACAGCAGCAACAACAACAGCAAACGAGACGACAACGATGTTGGCCAAAAGACTGAAAACCGAACTGATGCAAACTGCCACTCACTCAAGCGAATATAACAAATGGGATTGGTTTTTGCTGATTTTCAAAGGGGGGCGCGCACGGCGTGTGAAATGTTTACGCGCAGAGGGCAGTTTGGGGGGAGTGTTGGTTGAAGCAGGTAGACCAAAGAAGAGTGACGCACGGCAAGTAAGAGTCAAAGTTGGCAAAGAGCGATAGAGCAATGCGTGCGCGCCGCACCAAGCATGTGTGGGGGTAGTGGAGGCACTATACAACGGTATTTCATCAACATGATATAAGCCATCTCATTTCAGCTAAAGCCAAATAAATTTCAAATGTTTGTGCGAAATGCGACGATGTCAATGCGTTGTTGTGCGGGGTTGACGGACAAAAGCAACAACAATAAGGCGGCGTTTGAGCTAACTTGAATTTCTACTCAAAACGGCGCTACAGACAGCGGGCAGCCCAACCTGTGCGCTGTTATCACTCCCGCTCGCTTTTGGGGCGCTGTGCTGACGAGCGCTCTTCGCAGAATGATGGGCGCATGAAAGGTGAAGGCGGCACCAGTGGCGCACTGCAGTCAAGAAGCAACAACAGATGATGGAGAAGAAATGTAGCAAGTTCAAGATGTGTACATTTGTAGATATGTATTGAGTAGAGGCAGCAAGATTACGACTCAAGTGCTTGAGCGAAGATCGAGTAAACTATGCCCCAAAATAAGAGCTTCCACAGACAATTTGCACTGGAGCGCGCAGAACGTTCCACAACAAAGCGAAATATTGTGGGGATGCGCATGCATACAGCGGGCAACAACAATTAAGTGTGGTTGCTGTGTGACAAGTGAGCGCCAATATCGTATATTTTGCTTTTGCTTTACCTTTTCACTTGTGGGCATGTCACAAGAGGCGTACTAACAAATCAGTCATTCCTACTTTTATAAGCGCTTCGCCGCGGCAGCGAACACTCAACGCGCTCCCATGAAAACATATGAAATCGTGTGGCCTGCGCTCTTTCAACACCAATGCAGTTTATGAGTATTATTGATAGTTAGATAAATTCGCCGCTTGTCTTTAAAAGCGGCGAATTCGCTGTAGGTATTAATTTACGCTCTTCAGTTTGCCGTTTCCCGTATATGTAGGTATGTGAGCTCTGCTTGATTACCCCGTGCTCTTCGCCGCATTTTGCTTTACGAGTACTCGCACCCAAACATTCTCTTCGCTCCGGCACATTGAGCGCACTTCATTTTCAATCATTGAATGCCTCTCCACCGCTGCTATTTCCACTGATACGACGACTGTTTACCTTCCAAAGCGGCCGCTACATATTTGCTACTCTTTTTCTTCTTCTTCTTCTTCGTAGCTTCTTAAACAACTACCACCGTCATGCATGCCATCGCATTCGTACACGCGCGCTCTGCGCCTAGTGCGCGCTCTTTCGCACCATTTTAATGGCACAATTGTTGCTCTACTCGCAATGCGCCTGCTTGCACTTGAAACGCGCTATCCGTTAACAGCGCTACGGCCGTTCTTTCTTTCCTACACTGTCGAGTCATCCATCTAGCCATCCATCCATCTGCTGCGTACGCTTGGCTGGTTGACTGCATGTTGTTCTTGTTGCTGTTCATGTGCTATAGTGCCGTTGTGTTGCTGTGGTGCGCTTGACTCGTACACACATTTCGCAAGCTAGTGTTGTAGTTGTTGCTGCACTGCTGCCGCTAGCTTGATATACTTCATAGCGCTGAGTGCGAGCGCGCTCAGTGCTCGTTGTTTGTGCTTGTGTGCGCGCATGTGTGTGTGTGTGTGTGTTTATCTGCCTATCGGAGTGTCGTCGGCAGCGGCTATTATTTACCCCCGCCAAGTGTAGTTGCCGTTGTGATTGACAAGCCCAGTGTGTGTTTGCCTTCGAAACGCGTACAACGTGTGCTGTGTAGAAAGCGAAATATAATAAGCGTAAATTTCCAATTCATTTTGTGTGCCCAAACAAAAAATCGCAACAATAACAATACGAAAATTCTACTTTACAATTGCACAGTCTACAACGGTAACGTGTAACGCGATTTAACGGTTAATAAATAAATATTTTTGAAAATTGCAACAAACACGCGGCATAAATTCGTACATTTCGTTCAACTTTACAAACATTACGGTATATATTTTTTTGGAAAAAAAACAAAAACAATTTTTGCAAAATATTTTGCATTTTTCTGCTTTACCGCTCTGAAATAAATAATTTACAAGTGTGTGGCAGTTGCGCGCGCCTAAAAGTGCAACGAACGTCGCAAATTCAACGCTGCTGCATTGCCGTCGCTAGTGGAGCGTTTGGCATGCATTAGCAGGACTTTTGCAAGTTGACAGGATTTCGACGCAGCGGGCGCTCATAAGACGCACGGCCGGACGGCATACACAGTGCAGTGCAACGGCAGGCAGACGGCGGGCAGCGTTGTTAGCCATTTCGTCAGCCGCAGTCAGTTAGTCGGCGGCGTGTAGGTGCGCGTTCAAAGAAGTGCGCCTTGTGCTGCAGTTTGTGTGTGTTTTCTTCAGTCGATTTTCGTGAGTGCAGCAGCAGGTCGCGCCGAGTTAAACAGGCAAGCCAGGCCAGTCGAGTGCAGACAACTAAGCCGCAGAAAACAAATCATTTGCTAGTTGCTGCTGCCACTCTACGCGCCAATGGATTAAAAAACGCAAAATAGAAAGGATTTCGCATAGAAATAAGAAAACTAAACTTATGCGCGAAAGTACATTACAAATACAATAAGCTTCAGTAATCCAAAAACAAAAAAACAATTTTAGCCTGTCTAAGAAATGTGCTTGCATTTGATTTGTGTGTGAAACTTTTAATTTGCCATAAACAGTTATTTATTTGCTTACGTTCATTTGCGAATTTATCCAATCGTCGCTTTGAACAAAATATTTTCTTTTTGTTGTGTGAACAAAACATAAGTTTTTGTAAGCGCCTTTGGCAGTGCTAGCCGCCATGTCAGTTAGTGAAACGCGTCGGTAATTAAAGTGTGATAAACGTCGCGGTCGTCGGTGACAAATCGTGAAAAATTCGTGAAAAACAGCAAAACTGACAATTCGTAGTGCAGCGCTTTGCGTGAAAGTCAAATCTTACAAAAATATAATTTGCTTATAAATTTTTTGTAGCAAAAAAAACAAAAACAACAACAAAACACAACCAATTATTTTACATAAAATAAATAAGAGCAAGTCAAGAAGTAGCAGTTTAGAATTGTTAGAGGAAGCAAGCGAATTCCTACAAAGTTATTGACTTGCAAGGAGAGCGAGCGTACGATGTCGATGAAGCTGTGATATTTGTGAGCATATACACGCTAACAACAACTACTACTAAGACAGGACGTGGCAAAAACGCCACTGATGTACTAGAGGAATTTTCTAAAAGCAAGCAAGCAAACAACAACAACAAAGGAAGGCGTTCAAAATTTTACCTACAACACAAAAGCAACATAACTTTTCCACGGAAACTTTGTATACGAGCAACTGCAACAAAAACAACGAGTGTTACACAAAAAAAAAAGAAACAAAAAAATCTTAAGCGGTATTGACAAGCCAGCAAAGAAAGCAACAAACAACAACCACAACAGCTAAAACAAGCAGCTAACGCTAAAATGTATTTATGACAGCTGCAACAATATATGCAAATAATACAAGCTGAACCGCAACAACAACAATAAGCAGGCAAAAAGGTACACCAGAGATTTGCGCTGAAGTCAAATGTCAAGCCGCTGAGCAGGAAAGCAAGAAGCAAACAACCAACCAACAACAACAAAAACCAATCCCGAAGCAATCAAGTATACTAAAACGCAAAATTATATACGAGCACTAAGCGCTAAACCAACAAAACTAAATATTATCTAATAAAATTAAATGTAAAGGAATATTTATTGCAAAAACAAAACAATATACAAGCATTGTATACGATTTTAAAAGCAAATTTAATTAATTACAAATTATAATTAATTATAACAAACAACAACAACAGTCGAGGAAGAGCAGAAACTCCTCAAACGGCAAAGTTAGCAAAATAACAAAAACAAAAAATCCATAATAACAAAAAAAAAAAACAGTTATACACAACAATCAACTGCAATACAAGTAAATATAAAAAATATATAAAAAGTGCGCCAAGCATATTTAAAATAAATAAATTAAAACCTAAATAAATATTTTACTTGCAACAAAAATCCAACATATGTACGTTCCGTCGCGTTTTACCGTCGCGTGTGTCGTTCGAGTTATCTCCAAACCACCCACAAAACCAATAAATTGCAAACAAATGTGCCTGTGTTGCAGTAAAATTGCAAAATAATCTCAGAATTAGAAAGAAAAGAAATAAGAAACAGCAGTGTGAACCAAAAAAAAAATTTGCATGAAGCGCTTGCAAATTGAGTCGAGAGTGTTGTGTGCCGTAGTTTTGCAATAAAACTCAAATAAGTCAAAATAACAAAAAATACAATTTTCATAAACTACAGTTAGCAGCGCCAATTAGTGGACTTGCGAGTCGGCCACCGCCAAGAAAAGCCCGCAACAGCAACTGCAACCAAAGAGAAACAACTCGGCAAACGTTGCATAGCGCGTGCTGCTTGCAAAAGTGGCACAGGTCGGGCTGGACATCGCTCCCAGAGCATTAATGGCTCAACCTAGGGTAAGTAAAAATAGTGTTAATTATAGTTAATTTAATTATTAAAAGGTTAGTTAAAGATAATTGTAAGGAATTTGTGTTTGAAGTCGCGCTGCAGTTGCTTTTTTGTGAATTGTCGTTGCCACCTAGCGACGGTAATTTTGTGTGGTGTTAAGAATTTAATGAATTTACCATTATTCGTTAAGTTGTGTACATATTTTGGTTGATTTGGAGAAAAAAAATATTTTTTCACAATTCTGTTGGTATTGAATTTGGTTGAAAAATAATTCTTTCACAATTCTGTAAGGATTAAATTTGTTGAAATATAAAAAATCTAGAAAACATGTAATAGAACTAAAACACTAAAATTGCATTGTAAATGCGTACAGAATAATTTTACGTTGTACTCGTGGCTAAAAAGTGTTAAAAGTATTGAATTTTCATTATTAAAATTATGCGATTTTTAAAGTGAGTTTTTGAGAAATGTGCAAAATGGCGGTGTGTGAAGTAATTATTCTCGAGTAGACAAAAAAATGCTTTAAAATATGAAAATTTAATACAGAAAAATATATTTTCATAATTTAAAATTTTTTTTTTTAACATTTTTTTAATGTGTTTGAGTTTTTTTTTACACAAACTCTTTGGAAAAGTGTTTTAAATTTTTTTCTACAAAAATTTTGTAAATGTGTTTTAAACGTTTTTAAATAAGTATTTTCGAGAAGATAAAAAATATGAAAATTTAATACAGAAAATATGTTTTAAAAATTTTTAACTAATTATTCCTGAGAAGATAAAAAATGCTTTAAAATATGAAAAATTAATACAGAAAAATTTTGAAAATGTGCTTTAAGTTTTATTAAAAAAAAAAATTGAAAATTTGTACAAAAATTTTGAAATTGTGTTTTAAATTTTTTTCAAAACAATTTTGAAAATGTGTATTAAATTTTAAACAAACATTTTAAAAATGCGTTTTAAATCTTTTTAAATTTGAAAATGTGTTTAAAACATTTTTACACAAAATTGTTCAAAATGTGTTTTAAATATCTTCTACAAAAATTTACAGTAATAACTTACAGCATTTGCAAAGCTGCCATACATTTTCAAAAATACTTTCGACATATTTTTTTCTCAAAAATTTTACAAATTTAATGCACTAGTTTCCAAAAATTTTTGTACTAAAAACTTTAGGCAGTTCAAGCGCCCGTCCGTCCGCCTGTCCATAGCCATATAAACAGTGATTTGCACTTTTCCCCAAACTGTGCTAAAATATCTTATTTAGCGCAAATTCATGTGCTACAAAAAAATAACGTCATCATTTGCAACACGTTAACCGAATTTTCGATTGTTAAAAAAAATGCTCAATGAAAAAAACTTAAATGCTTTGCTAATATTTGCACAGCGCTGTTAAGTGATTGAGTGAGTGGCTTTAAACGGCTTCATACTTTGGCAAACACTTTATTTTCACCTCTCTGTGTACATGCGTGTGTGTAGCTGTGAATTTATTAATTTTATTTAGGCAAAATCAAAGATAATGGCAAAAATGATAAAAAAAATTGCGCACTAACTGATCAGCAAATGTCAGAGTCACTTTTTAGGCGCGTAAAATGTTGCTTTTATATAGTATTTATCATTGGCTTGCATTTGCACACCTTCGCGCGAACATACAAATATATGTACATATATGTGTATTGGCTCCTGATCACGCTGTTTGGCTGACCTGGCCAGCTTATCATCTGCCTTAGCTTGCTAATTCCACTTGCTTTTCGCTGCTCGCGGCTTGACAGTTGATAATGCGCGCATTGACAGTTGCCATGTAGAGGTGTTCAAGAAAGCTCACACCGCTGTCTGCGCTATCTATTATATATATTTCCATTATATACGCCCATATGTCGTATATGGCTGCCCAATAAAGCTCAAATGGTTGACGAATGCAGTGTTATTAAAAAAAGTTAAATTAAGAAATAAGAAATAAGCAAAAAAGCAAAAAAAGCGCCGTTAGTCACAGCTGAGGCGAAGATTTCATGTTAGCTGATTATTTTCGTTGCTAATTAATATTTTTGTTAAGCAAAAAATATGCTTAAATTTCAAGCTGCATATGAAATGTGGAATGTTGATTTTCTTTAATTTTTAATGTTTTCAAAAATAATATGCTAATAAAAAATACAGAAAGAAGGCACGAAAATAACGTTGCTGAGGCGATATTTTATAAAAAAAAAATTGTTAAAAATGTTTGATAATTTTAAAATTCTACAAAGGCGATTTTCCGCAAAAATAAGGCAACGAAATATTTTCATTATATTTAAAAAATGTTATAAGTGCAAATAAATGTGCATTAAGTTCTTCCTGAAATACTTAAATTTGCTTTAATCTCAACTTTTTAGTATAATTATTATTATTTTTTCGATTTTTTTGCCTCAACCAAAAACCATGCAACCTCCGCTCATCTAATTATGCGATTAAATGTGACTTACAACAAAGTCGAAGTCGAGCTTGGCGCATATTAACATTTAAAACTGTTAATAAATTAGCAGTGATGTGCAAAATGGCGGCGGCGTATTTATGTGGCCCTCACAGCTTCATGCCGCACAGCTGTTGGCCGTATGCAAAACAATTCCCTTTGTGTACCTTTATGTCTGTGAGCCTTGCAGCAAAGCGTGATCGCAAAATTTTCCAATAACTTTTTGAAATGTGAACCAATAAATTTTCGTACGAAATCCAGCATATAAGCGTCAAACTTATTTGCATATGCAGTTTGGAAAAAAACTATCTGTGGCGCATAAATTCAAAAGCACTTGCTGCTCGCTGCCTTCACAGCCTTTTCATATTCAAATTTTCGACGTTTTCCAGCTTTTTAGTGCATTTTCTTAAATTCGTGTGTATTTTTCTTAAATTCATTTATTTATTTAATTTTTTTTGTTGTCTTATTAGCGCCTAGCTGCTAAAGTCCTTTATTGTAGTGTAGTATGGAGTTGTTTGCCTAAGAAATTAGCGCGTTTCGCTCACAAAAAAAAAATAAATAAAAAAATTAGAATTATTAGAAAAGTAGAAAAAAGAAATGCTGCTCTTCATTTCTGGCATTTCAATGTGGTATAACAATGAGCTTGTTAATTTTATGTGGTAACAAAATATGCGATTTGATATGCTTTAAATCGCTACTCGTTAGCGTTAGTTGTTGTGGGCAATGCTGCGCCCCCACCAACGATGTATTCATTAGCAAGCGCTGCTTTGGTTCTGAAGCGGTTCAGATATTTATTTTATTTCTTTTTGCAGGCTTATATTTATAGGAATTTTTTGCAGTTCATTGTTGTGCGGTCAAAACTTTTTTTTTATTTTTTTTTTCATTTTTTTCATTTGAATTTAAAAAAAGTGCAGAAGTTGCAATAAAAAATTATGCCGTGAAAAAATGTGTGAAATAGAGTGCTTTAGTCTGAAATTTGCAGCAACTTCTTTACATTAAAATTGTGTTTTAATTTCAATGTGCGAAAATCAAAATCAAGTGATCATATTTATTTTTCACAAGACGTCAAGTAGTATTTCGCAACTAGCTAATTTGTGGTTTTGTGTTTTTTTCCATAACCTCACTGGTCCGCATAAAAAAGTGGGGAAAGAAAGTTGTTGTTGTTGTTATTAAATTGCAAAAAAAAACATTGATTTCGGTTGCAACGAAGCTATAATAAAAAAAAGTTTCCATACAAGAACGTGATTTTGAGCTGACAGCTATATGCTATAGTGAGCCGATCTGAAAAATTTCTTCGGGGATTGTAGTGTTTCCTATGAAATTAATCTATGTCAACTTTTGTGAAAATATCTGCTCAAATAAAAAACTTCTCCTTACAAGGGCTTGGTTTTAAGTGTTCGGTTTGTATGGCAGCTATAGGCTGTAGTGGTACGATAACGATGATTTCGACATATTAGCAGCTTATTGAAAAGAAAAGCATGTATGCAAAATTAGAGACCGATATCTTAAAATTTGAGAGACTAGTTCGCGTCTATGCAGACGCACGTATGTGTATGTGCGACTCAGCTCATCACCCAGAACCTTTATAGTATGTTTTATAGGTTGCCTTCTGAATTAAAAACTTCCTCACAAATTTAATATAAACTGTGCAGTTTATAAAAAAGCTAGCTTTGAAAAAAAATGTATTTTTTTCTGTCACCTTTATATGGGAACTTCTACATAACCTATAAATGCACTTACCACTCTTCTTAAAAATAACATATAAAAACACTAGAGTTTTCAACAAAAAATCTCATAAATATTGAAAATTTTTTTCAAAAAAATTAAAAAAAAAATATGAATAATATTAGCCATAATTAATTAGCATTAATTTAAAAAAAAAATCAGTATTTTCCTGCTCAAAATTTAAGCCAGTTGTTCTCAGCCTTTCGCTATTCGCACATATTTGCCGCATCAACGAAGAAAATATCCGCAATTTTCCAGTAATAATATTTTATAACTGTAATTTAACGGTTTATATTAAAATGTGCATATTTTATGAGTATCTCATACATACATATATACACAACGCAACAACTTTGATTTGACAAAATCGTATTAATGTGCCACAAGCAAGCATCAAACAGTGCGCCGTGCTGCAAATGACATTTATGCATATGTTTGTACTTCATCCACTTACAAAGCGCGCGCACACACACACACATATACACTCGTGCAAACCGATCAATGTGGCATTTTTATAGTTATCATTTCCATTTCACGCGGCAAACAAATAAATTTACGTTTGTGGTTTAATTTTCGATTTTACACCCATGAAAATTGTGCGGCTTGCCGATTAACTGCTGCAGCCAGTCAACAGCAATGGGTATGTGCGAATTGCAACGGCAACAATTAAAAGTGACAATCCTGGCGGCGGCAAAGGCGGCAACGGCGACCATACCGCAGTTGTACTTTTTATTGTTGTACGGAGCTGCGAGCTGCCATTTTTGCGCGCATTTGCCATTTTGCGGCGCGCTGGCAAGTAACCGAGCGCTCGCATATCAGCGCCGCCACTCACCTATACAGGCGCGCTCACACCGTGCGGCCGGAAAATTTTATTGCATTTTTGTCGTCAAACTCATACGTGTGTGTGTGTGTTTGGGTGTGTGTGGTTGTGCGTGCGTATACCTTGCCAGCATTCAATGTTGTTCAATGTTACAGCGACATTTGTTGTGGTTTTATTATTTACATACGCTCCGCGCTTTTTTCACAACAATTTTGTTGTTGCTGCGGCATTTTTGCGTTTTTACTCACACACACACCTTTCAATTGCATTTTACTATAATATTTATTGTTGTTGTTAATTTTGCGCTATTCTGCGGTATACAATTACAACAATAAAATTGGCAGTGTTGGTGGAAAATTCGTAAAAATAAAATAAAATAAAAACAACAACACATAAATGCAAAAACAGTCAGTTATCCAGCGTGCAAGCCACGCTGACCGCTCATGAAATTGCACAAACCCATGCGCGCAAGTAGGTGAATGTTGCACAATGTGCATTGTGTTGTTTGTGTGGCATATTTGTTGTTTGTTGTTGCAATTTTTATATTTAATTTGATTATTTCGCATACAAAGTAAGCATACACACATATGTATATACGCATGTTGCAACCTATTGTGGCCATCAAATACTTAAAACCGCAGCATTGCATTTTTGCGTTGCGTTGCAAAAAAGCAACAACAACAAATTGTTATACATTTTCATGCCGGCAAAACAAATTTATTTTCATGGCGTTTTTTATTTGCATAAAATTAAGAAGGTGTGGCGTGTGCGCGCATGTGTTGCAAGGAACAAAAAAAAATTTTAACAAATTTGACTGTTATTTTAATTTTTAGGTTAACCACAAAATTTGCCTTTACGTGTAATTTAAATCAAGGTGCACAGATAAGAGAATTTTATTGGTCAATTTAAAATGCGCCAAAAATTTAAACGGATAATAATGAGGATTGTTTATAATTAAAAAAATTTTAAATAAAAAATATTAAAAATTGTTTAAAATAAATATATAAAAAATCTAAAAAAAAAAATATTTTAAATAAAAAAAAAAAAAAAAATATTTAAATAAAAAAATAAAATTTTTTTTATTTTTTATATAAAAAAAAAATGTTAAAAATTATTTGTTACAAAAAATCTAAAAAAAAAAATGTTTTTAATAAAAAAAAAACAATTTAAATATAAAACAAAATAATAAAAAATATTTTAAATAAAAAAATATTAAAAAAATATACATATTTTAAATAAAAAATATTTAATAAAAGCTGCCACATACTCACCACCACATGTTCACTTTAAAATTGCACTGCAGCTCTTGAATCTTCCAACACTTGCAACGACTGCTTCACTGCCTTTAAAACAATGCAAATTTTGCTTTTCCGCATTCCAGCCTTTAGCGTTTTTTATCTTGCCTCCCCACATCTTATTGTGGCAAGTGCTACTATAAATATGTAGGCACTTACAGCTTGCACCCTTTAACTTGTGCCACACAAAAATTTCCATGTGTATTTAAATAAGCGCAGCTTAATGACGACATTGCGTGCGCGCTCCACTTGTCCTGCAGTTCGGCCAGCCGTCCAGCCACCACCCCGCTTTCATCACCTATCAACGCAAATGCGCTCGCATATACTATGTGGCATTTGTGCGCTTGTTGTTGTAGTTGTTTTTTGCGAAAAAAGTACGTCTTTTGCGCTCCAAAGTGTGCTTTCCAGGTCTGGCCTCGGCGACTTGTAAATTTTGAAAATAATGACGCTTAAATACAATGCATTTTTCAAAGGCTAAAGTAGCTGCGGCTCCTCGCAGGCTTGCGTGCGTCGGTTGCAACACAAGCAAGTGCACAATATGTATATGTATGTATTTGGGTTTAAGTGAGTGCAATGGCTATGTGATTATAAAGTAGGGCGCCCGCAGCTTAAATGCGTCACAAATTCGGCGCTTGGTGGTGACGGGGAGTAGCAACTTGATTTGCTAATTGTTACAGAGCATATCGCAAGTTTGTGTTATTATTTGTAGTAAAATGCCGTTATAATATTTTAGCTAATTTATTTTTAGTTTTATGCATTTATAAACGAAATGTGAAATTAGAAAATATTTACTACTTGCAACAAATTTTCAAAGTCTCATTAATCCTACCGCATCTGCCTTCCGTACGTAATTTTTATACCCTGAACAGGGTATATTGAGTTTGCCATAAAGTTTGTAATACAGAGAAGTAAGCGAAGGAGATCTCATGAAATATATATATTTATATATAAATGATCAGCATAGTGTGATGAGTCGCTTTAGTTAAGCCCTTCTCTCTGTAAATACGCGAAATAGTCTTCAAGTATTTAAGATATCGATTTCAAAATTTTCGCACGTCATTTTCTCCTAAAGCAGCTGCTCATTTGTCGGCATCGCTGATAATGAAGTACTATAACATATAGCTGCCATACAAACTGAACTATCGAAATCAAGTCCTTGTATGGACAACTTTTTTACTAAACGAGATACCTTCATAAAATTTGGCACACATTATTGTCTGAAGCAATATATAATCTCCGTAAAAATCGTACAGATCGGATCACTATAGCATATAGCTGCCATACAAATTGAACGATCGAAATCAAGTGCTTGTATGGAAAACTTTTTTACTAAACGAGATATCTTCACAAAATTTGGCATGGTTTCTTCTCCAAAGCAACGGTGCAATCTCCGAAGAAATCGTACAGATCGGATCACTATAGCATATAGCTGCCATACAAATTGAACGATCGAAAGCAAGTCAATGTATGAAGCCTTTTGTAATTGCGAAGATTATTATAGCTTTGCTGCAACCAAACTTTAAGTTTCTTCATCTCTAATTAATTCTCCTCTTTACTAATATCTTGGCAAAATTTAAAATTTACGCTCAGCCAATGAACCCATTTCGGAGCAACACGCTCTCTAATCGTACATCGTTTACGCTAATAAATATTTAGGAAAATTAATTTTAACAAAGGAAATGTTTATTTGAACGCATTACCGAATGCAGATAAGCATCTGTATGAAAGAAAAAAGTTAAGTAAAAAGCAGAAAACAAAACGCTTCATCTCTCAAAAGCAGCACAGCTACAAACGAGTTGAAACAAAGTAAATTGTTTGAGGAAAAAAAATGCGCGCATATTTAGACGCATATTGAACTTGAAATTACAACGCGCAGCATAAAAGGCATATACAAAAAGGTAAACTATACAAAACAACAAACTATACAAAAACAACAAACTACACAAAAAAAAGTAAACTATACAAAAACTCACCAAAAACCGGTAAACCGAAATGAGCGCTGGGCAAAAAAGCTCTAAACTCATCATTAAAGTATTTGAAGCCACAATAGACAAACTCGCCGCATAGAAGAATGCCTAAACAAAAGAATGAGATAAATTTACAAATTTAGGCAAAAGCGAAAAGTTATAAAACGCTCAGGTGTAGCCTGGTAATTTGTTTCTTTTTTGGTGTTTTCTTTGGCTGCAAGTATAAGCAACAAAAACACAGAACGTAGAAAGAAAAAAGCAAAAAGATGAATAAGAACCATCAACTAAGCAAAAAAAAAAATAAAAAAACGCAAAGTTATAACACAAAAATCATTTAGACAAGTTGCACGCTGCTCATTAAATTAAATGAGCCATCAGCACGCAATTTATTTTAGTATTTTTGAGTAACTTCTTTGGCCGGTATTTTTCGACGACCTCAGTGACGGCGGCGCAAACTAACAGTCAACTCGGGTACAAATGTAAATGGTGCTTCTTTTTTTTTGCTTTTTTGGTGGATTTTTACAATTCTTACGCGAACACGTACTAAGCTCGCGCCAACTTACTGTGCGTGCCACAAACGCGGCAGATTTGCCAAAAGTCAAGTTTGAGCGGCCCTTTGAGATCGCAAAAGTTTACAAGAATAACAGTTACCTGTAATTTTTGCTGTTTTTTTGTTACTAATTTAATGCTTTACTGTCGAATTGTCGATTTAATGAAATGTGCCAAATTTCCGTCGCATAAAAAGGTTAAGTGTAAGTGTATAAAATATACCTCATAACCGAAATGTAAACTCCAAAAAGTTAAAGAGGTCATTTACTAAAAATATGAAAGCGCTAAGTTGAATTTAAACTTTTTTCCAAACTCTTGCCAATTTTTAATAATTTTATGTTCTTTTTTTATTTTTTTTCCAAACTCATAAAATCTTCACTTAGCTGACGTCACTGCGCCCTCACATAGTCGCGCATTTGTATTTATTTATTTTGTTTTTTTGTTTGAAAACCGTTTTCTAATATTATTATATTTTTGGTTTTTCTGCTAAAAAAATTTAATTTGAAGTGTCATTTGCGCGTTTCAAAACAATTTAATACTTTCAAACGAATTTTCCATAAATTTTTCAAAAGCAATTTTTTGTGTCATATGTTGATTTCACATATTTTGTAGCGTCTTAATTTGTTTTCTGTGTCGTGCGTTTATTCTTATTATATTTAGTTAAAAATACCTTAATGCTTTGTGCCACATATTCGCATAATTTTGTTGTGTTATATATTTCAAGCATTTCTACATTTTTTTATTTGTCACTTAGTTGGGTTTTCGAAATTTTATAAGCACTAAAGCAATAATCAATCTTTTGCGCTTATTTATTGTGCTTTCGACGGTATTTGAAGTGCGGGAATTCTAAAAAATTTTGCGAATTTTCGAAAAATATTGAAAAAAATGTTTGAAAAATTTCGAAACTTTTATTTGTTGTAGATTTTTATATGTTAAAAAAAATTTTTATTTATTTTTCAATTCGAAATTTTACTCCAACTTCGAAATGTTTATTAATTTTAGGTATTTAAATTGTTTTTTTGTCACTTAGTCGGGTTTTCGAAATTTTGTAAGCATTTAAGCAATAATCAATCTTTTGCGCTTATTTATTGTCTTTTCTGCGGTTTTTGAAGTTCGGCAATTTTTTAAAACTTTTGCGAATTTTCGAAAAATATTGAAACAATTTTTGAAAAGTTTTGAAAATTTCAAAAAAATTTATTTCTTGTAGTTTTTAATTAAAATAAAATTAAAATTAAAATAATTTTTGGCTTCGACTCGAAATTTTTCTCTAACTCAAAATATTTTTTTTTACATTTTTTTAGTTTTCAATCAATATTATCTAAAATTTTGATTTGTTTCGTATACGAAGTTCCATAATTTTAAAAATTGCTCTACAGCTTTTCCTATTTTTAAAACTCTCTACAATTTTTTTTCAACTTCCTTTCTTTCCTCAATCAATATTTGCCCCTCAACATTACAACCACAGCATTTTCGTAAGTCAGCATAGAATTTTGAATATTTAATATGTTTTTATTGCTACAAATAGCACTTACTGACTCTGCAAACAGTTATTCGACTTACGCAGCGAAAAAGTAAAAAAATTTTGACCTTTAACTTCTGTGCCACAATTCAAACTAATACTTTTCAAGCGTTTCTAAAGCTTATCTCTAATCGCCATTCGACACGCATAAGTATTCGAGGGTCATCCGAAGGCACAAACACACTTTCAAATTGCAACCAAAACGAATGGCGGCAAATTGAGCTGCGGCGCGTAGTGTGAGTGTTGAAGAAAACATGGAAACATGCCACAAAAATTTATGAAAAACATTTCTATTTTAATTATTACTTAATCTTTTGATGCTCCACAACCAACATTTGTGTATGTCAAATGACAAATATATCTTCCATAAACATCTGAGTGAATTAGAAAAAAAATAGAAATTAATAAATGTGCCACTAGTGGGAGGCGGAACTCTAATATAGCCAAGCCACTGATGTAGGACACAGTGCAAATGGCAAATAGCAGACGGAAGCGACATGCGGCCAAATAACCAAATGACACGCAACAAAAATTAATTGCTTAACACCAAATAAATATGGGTGTGTGCCGAAGAAAATCGAAAAAAATACAAAAATAAAAATATTTAACGAAAAACAAAATAGATTTTAGTAAAAATGGAAATTAAGAAAATTGAATTTAGCAGCGAGCAACTAAAATGCTATGGCAACAGCGCGCTTCGGTGCCGGCATTTCAGGAAATTAAAGAAGAAAATTAAAGTAGCAACACCCACACAAAAGCGGGCGGCATAAAACGCGCTGATAGCCTAGCCGCATGCAACTAGCAAACAAAGTAGCGCCGAAACATAGGAGACGTTTAATTTTGATGGCATGTAGCGCGCAGTTAAAGCAGCAATAAAAACGAAATCGCCCCAAAAATTAACCAAAAATTAGTAAAAGTTGTAAATACAAGCATTACATCATAAATTAAGCGTTGAACGCTTTAAATTTTTTGGTAAATTTAAAGTTGCAACATGCGCTTTAAAGAAATCAATACTTTGGCATGCCACATTTTTGCGCCTATACAACTACATAAGCATATAACGTTTGCATTTTGCATACAAAGATAATAGGCGCATTCGCTACAGCGAAAGCCACTGAATCGGTGGCGCTATGTAGGCCTGTGGCATGTGGCCAGACACCAGTGAGTAAATAAATAAAATGACTAGCATATTTGCTAAGTTGCATATGCATTTGCATTTGCATATAAAGCGAGCGACAGCAACAAAAACACATGTGATTATATATTGATATAAATATATGCGTGTGTGTGTGCTTTCGAATAGAAAGCTTACCACCTTTAAGCGCCAGTGGTAAAATCGTTTGTGGCATTGGTTATGTGGCAGACACATATGCAAATTTTAGCACACATATGCGCTGCTCCAGCTACATTGCAAAATGCTTATCTTTATATAAACAAACACATGCACTTCCCTTCATATACATGTATACATTTATACATGTGTGTGTGTGAACTTGCCCGCTCTGACCAGCAGAAGCGATAAATGACCCCGAAAACCTCAATGGGCTGCCTAAGCACCATTTCAATGTTCTGCACATACGCGCACACACTAACACACACACACATACATATATAGTTGGTGTTGCGCCTGCGTTTGCTCCATTTAGCCGACACAATCACTCTGCTATTATTCCGATTTCTCAACAGAGTAACGTGTGTAAACGCAGCTACAACTGTATGTGTCTACTATCTCTAAGTTCCCTTCATGCTTCACCTACACTGCATGCAGCTAACTGTGCCCCTTTTTGGCTAGCCGAAAATGCGCCAGCTTTCACACACCAATACAGACATATGTATGGCTGCAGATGTGAACGTAAAAACAATGGCGGCGGCGGCAATGTGCAACACCTTCGCCATGCAATTTAGCAAATATTGCAATAGCAACAAAAATGGGAGCACAACAAAAGCAGCAGTCAACGGCGACCGGCGGTGCTACGCCTAAGCTATGACTTTTAGTTGCCACAATCTACAATCCAGCGAAGCAGCACATCCCATGGTGGTGTAGGTTGCTGATGTTGTTGTTGTTACTTTTGTTGCCAACAATTTTGTAGTGCGTTGCAACATGGTTTTTGTTGGTATTTCCATTTTCATTGTTGGTGTTGTTGTTATTTTTATTGTTGTAATTGTTTTTGTTTTTATATTTGTCGTTATTTTAACTACGAGCTGTTGCGCATTTGCAAATCGTTTTTGCAACCAAACAGTTGTATCAGCTAGCGTGGGTAAATGAGGACGCACCATGTTGCCGCAAATACTCGCACATAATATGCCAATGTACATTTACCTTATATGTATGTATATACAAGTATCGGCGTTGTATGTAGCAAATGGCATAGATAACAAAACACATGTGTGCGCAATCCAGGCAGAAATTGCAACTTCGACACCAGCAAACACTCATACGTATGTATCTATGTATATGTATGTGCAACATTTGAAGATAACCATTCTGCATCACTAAACGCCTACGCAAAATTATTGAGCCGTAGCGGCAAACATTGTACCTATGCGTAAATGTGCGTGCTTGCTTGTGTGTGTGTGCGTTTGTTGTAGATATAACCAATGTGCAACAAGCTCACTCGCATTTTATAACATTTTTTGGTTCATGTTGTAGGCATAAGTTGTTTGTTGCGTGGTTGCAGCTACATTTTAGCAACAATAAAAAATATTTCATCATAAAATTTGAAACATATATGCCTATAAATTACCGTTATCAGTATACAAGACATTTTGGAATTTGCAATAGTTTTCGCTTTCACTAAATAAATTGAAAAATTGCACTTTGCGCAGTTTTGTAAAATTAACTGTGCATATTTAAACGTGCTTAGCTGTACTTATGTATTTTTCGCATATATCTGTACATATCAGGTAGACTAATAGAGTTTTCCTATAACTTAAGCTTTTAATTTCATATGTTGCCGGAAAATGTTGCAATAAATTGTTGCTAAACATTTGTTTTATATTTTCGCTTGTATTTTATGCCAAATTTTTTCTGATTATTATTTATTTAATTATCGAAATAGCTTAAATATTAATTATGCAACATGTTGCAAGTAGTATTTTTCAACAATATACGCACAAGTAAAGCAAATTTTGCAATATGCCACGAGTCAACTTTATTTATGTACGTTTCAAAGAGAAATGAGATGTGTAAGCGCACCAGCCAACAATTTGAAACTTACATGGTTGTTGTTGTCTTAACTAATAACGCAAAAGACTAGCCTAGAGTAACCCGAGGAAAAATTGCGCAAAAAAATCGAAAATGGCTGAAATGAGGCAAGCGCGATTGTTGGTCAGCCAACAACAGCAACAATTGTGTGGTATGTATATCCTGCCTTCATAGTACCGTTGTAAAGCTGGTGTAATGTTGCACATACACGGTTGTAAGCGAGGTTGGTTTTCAGCGTGTAGGAAAAGAGTGACGTTGGTGACTGCATACAAGTATATACATACATATTTATATATAAACGTTTATGTATATATCGCGATATACCGTTAGGCCTTGGTGTTGCATGCACTTGTAGTCCTATGTGTACATACGCATGTATATTTCTACTAAAGTGTTGTCAGCAACAAAGCAGCAACCAAATATTGTATATGTACATCGCTATAGCTATACAAACATACATACATATGTGTCTGGCAACAAAATCGGCATTTTTTCCACCCAGTGCAAGAGGCAACACTAGCTGCCGTTTATTTCAAGTTCACGCATTTTTGTTGCAAGTATGCAAAACCAAAATAAGCAAGTGGCAATGGCACATTATCCATGTTTGCATACATAACTACAACTGTACATATGTATACATGTGTATAGGCAGTGCACACAAAGGCCGTTGAGCGCCAAAGCTGCCAAACTTAGGGAGTTTAGGCTCACAAGGCATAGACATATACAGTTACAAGGCTTTAATGGCATGTAACGGTCATGTGTGCGCACTTTTTGTTGCTACCACTGCTGCCTTGTTTTTGTTGTCTTTCGGGCAGTTTACATAGTTTGCATATCGCACAGCGCTTCAGATGAAAGTGATAGCCTGAATTATGGGGCTTTGCAGTTTTGCATTTGTCGGCCACTATTTCACACGTGCCCACAAATGTAAACATACACGCATCCACATGCAGACGCGTCTGTGCGCACGCAATTGCTATATTTAAAATGCATACCAAATATTGGCTTGACTTTCAAAGATAAATTCGCCGCATTGATTATTTTCCCAGCTTAGTTGCATGCAAATTTTCATGTTTGTTTTTATTTAGTGCACTAATATTTTGAGTAGCGTGCGAATTATGGCATTTCAAACAATTTAGTATTCAACCGATGTAAACAATAAATTGGCGGCAATTTGAATGCTTTATTTTGCTAGGGCGAATATACACAAGGAATGTAATCACCACAAAAATACATAAATTGCGGCATTATGAAACTTTGTGTTGGAATATTGTTTTTCAAGTGCTTCTAAAGCATATGTGCGCTGTTTATGCAAAAATTTGAATTCGCCGCAAAATTTCAAAGTTGTTAATTTTGTTATTTCAATGTGTGTTATTACTTTTAAGCTCGAATAATAAGTTTTTAGTGCAAAAAATTGAATTTGCCTTAAAATTTCAAAATTTCAAAGTTGCTGTTTTTGTTTTTTTTTTTTTACTTTTAGGCGCGAATAATAAGTAATATTTCTCATAAATTTACTCATTTAAGTCAAATTTTACTTGCTCAATTGCAAACTAAATTCGCCGCATGAATTTAAATAACAAAATTTCATTTCAAGCATTTCTGTATAAAGTGCAGTTGGATTTTAGCTTAAAAAGCCAGTATTTGAATTCGCCGCAAAAATCAGGGTTGCTGTTATAATGTTATTTATTATTATTTTTTACTTTCTGCTTGCAAGTGTGTAATATTTTTGCTTAATTCATTCATTTAGTAGCGCTACATGCCTCATAAATGATCAGTTTCCCTTCTTTTATCGGCAATTAAATTTACCGCATGCATTTAAACATTTTTTGAATGAAGTTCAGCAAACACACGCTTTATCGTAACTATAAAATGGCACTACTACTTGCTTTCAAGCTGCTTATAAGAACGCATCTAACGAAGTATCCCACTTTATTGCTTTAAAAGCATATAAAAATAAATTTTTCTCGGAATTCTGTGCATATGGCGTTCGGCCGAGTAGCCACACCACCCATCAAATTATTTATGAAATTATGTTGACTTAATTTCTGGCAAGTAACCTGTGCAATGACTTGCTAATGTAAAACATGGCGTAAACTTGCCACAAAATATGCGCATACTACAAGCTCTCAATTTGTTCTAATTCGCTGTTTTTTGCTTTTTCCACCTTTCATTAGACGTTCTCAGAACTCGCTTATTGCAATAGTAGGAGCAGTTAAAAGCTTATCGCGTGTAATTTTTATGCGAAAAAATTATTACTTCAGTTTGTTAGCGAAAAAAATTCGCAACCGAATACAAATAAATATTAAATAGGCATGTTGTTGCAAACACTTACATAAGCTCAGCGGTTTGCGTGGCGTGGTTAAAGTGTATGTTTGGCACGCGGACGGCAATTAAACGTGCTGTCCTGTCGCTGGCGCGCAGTCAAGTTGCTCGAACACGTTACCCAGCCACATATGTACATATGTATGTATACATGTTTGTATGTATTTATATATGTACTTTGTGTTTGCTCGTATTAAATCTGCTGTGCTTAATGTGCTGCAAACATGAAAAAATACCTAATTTTATGCGCCCACAATAGCAACTAATCAGCATACGACGCACATAAACATACATATATACATACATGCTAAATATGTAAGAACTATATATGAATATGTAAATTTCTATTAATATGCATGTTAACGTTGATGTATACATATATTATAAGTACATGTATGTATGTGTTTATAAATGCTCCAGGGCTTCGGCTAGTGAATCTCATTGCATATCGTATCAATTCATATATGCCCCAAACGTCTCATAATATATAATAGACTTACATACGAACATATCTATATACATACATGAATGCATATATGTATAAACACATGTTTGGTACATGCATTTGCTGTTCTGTAAATACAACAAATCGTATGCGTGTATTCCTGTGAGCTCCAGTGAGCTTTTAGGCTTTCAAAGATGTCTACATACATACATACAACCATACATATGCGCTTACATGCGCATATAGCAAAGTATTCGCGGGCATTCTGCACGTGGTCGCTCTTCTGCGCGGCCATTTGCACTGCTCTCAGCTGGCTGGCTGGCTGGCTGGCACTACTCTCTTATTATATTACATGGCATGCTTGTATGTTTGTAAGCTCGCTTGCTATGGGGTATCATAAATTTTGAAGGATTTCTATTTTGAACTTGTCAAAAGCAGACACAACTGATTTTTGCGCCAACGCTGATTTGGCGGTATTTTTGGCCGCCTTTATTCTTATTTTTGGGTATCTCGCTTTAATGCTTGTATGTTTGGTGGTAGATTTATATGTTATATACTATATGGATGTATGTTGTAGCTAAGCAAATGTGGGTGTTAAAGGGTAGTTTTGACGGGGTGTAAGGTTGATAGTGCGACGTGGCATAGTACACGGCTGTTAGCGATACGGTTTTGCTACTATCAGCGTCATATATTATTTAGATCGGTTTTTTATGTAGTTAAAAAAAATATATATTTTTACTGCTATTTATGTTGCCATTTCTTGCGTGTTATTTTATTGCCTGTTATATTTCGAAGTCTCTTTTTGGTTTTTCCATTTTTGCTTTAACTCTCTGTTCACTCTATTCAATCATATGTATATAGCAGATATCGTTATAATTTGCGAAATTTTGTCAAACTCGCGCATTTTTCGTGTCAGAATCTTGTCAAATTTGTGCAGCAAGTTTCATTGCTTTTATGTGAATATGTATATATGTACATTATATATATTTTTTATGTGCATATTTTATATACATATATTATTTAAATTGACCTCACACACTCACAACTCACTTGCATTTCATCACAAATATTCAACTGCTGGTGCTCACCTGCCGCTGCAACCCCTTGCTAATAACAAATCACATGGCTGCCGTCTAACCTATGGCCTCACCGCTCGTTTTGCGAAATTGAAAAATCATATTTTAATATTATTCAAGACATTAACTGCATTTTAAGTTGCCATCGAAAAGTAATCAAAACTGCGCAGACAAGTTGCACCAATGCGTAGTCAGCCAGCAGTGGTTTTTGACCACAAACTACATACATACATATGTATACATATCTATACACTTATAAAAGGAGCCAACGTAGGCATCGTTGTCATGAATGAGCCAACAGTGCGGCAAGCAAGCAAAAAATTGCCAATTTTTATTTCGACATAAATAAATAAAATTAATGAATCAGTGAGTTTATGAGCTATGTTTGGCAGAAATTAAATGCTGACCGCTTCGGACGCGTAATCAATTCAGTCAGCAAGAATTCATAAACTATAGGCAATGATAGTATGTTAAAAAAAATATATTTTTTTGGGGGAGAGAGCATGAATTATTGATTTCATAATAATAAATAAAACATTAGAAATGACAAGAAGCACGTGTTGTTGCTGCTGAAATGTCAAAAAAATTAAGCAATGAAAGCATATATGGACTCAAGCAGTGAGCTTAACTGCTGAAATGTTGTTGAAAAGCACTGGAAAGTTAAATGAGAATGTCCATAAATTTTTACGTAACAAAAAAAAAAATTATAATAATAATAAATTAACTACTTTGCAAATTAGAGGAACAGAGTTTATTTTATATTAAAAAATAATTAAATTAAATTAATTTTGCTTAGAAAAATTTTATTTTTTTTTGCAAATTAGAAGAACAGAGTTCCTTTTATATTAAAAAAATTAAATTAACTTAAAAAAATTTAAAAAATTAAATTAAATTAAATTAATTTTTTAATCTTGATTAATTTAATTTAAATAATTTAATTTAATTTGCTTAGAAAAATTTTAATTTTATTTTGCAAAATTAGAAGAACAGGGTTCCTTTTATATTAAAAAAATTAAATTAAATTAATTAAAATTAAAAAATTAATTTAATTTAAGTGAAGTATTTTAATTTAATTTACTTTTTTAATTAATTGTTTAATTTTAATTTAATTTAATTTAATTAATTTTCAAATTTTAATTATTAAATTTTTAATTTATATATATCTGGCCATTATTTTGCAGAAATTATTTTTATACTCAGAAAGAACCTCCAGTTCATATTACTATCAAGAACTCAAAACTTTACCAATTTTTTTAATACATTTCGGTAACGAAGGCAAACACATACATATATTTGGTTACTTTTAATATTCCTTTACACATATATACACATACTTAAAGACTACTAAATAACACATATATTTACATAACATATATAACAAGCACAACAATTACTAAAGTAAATTAATTCAAAGTGCAGTTTGCCTGTTCTTTCTTCATTTAATCTCTAAACAATGCCACCTTTGATTTCTACAACGATCTCTGCTTCTTCTTCTTACGCTAAATTACTTCCTACTTCCTTTGCACACGAACCGCACGAGCGATTGAACAGCTTTTCACACAGCGCACACCGTCAGGGCCACATGCTGCAACTTATTTGTGAAAAAGGCAAAAAAAAGGCAAAAAAAGCACAAATAATATAAATGAAAAACAAATACAAAGATTAGTCAGCATGGTTAGTTGGCTGAGAAGTAGCGAAAAAGCAAGCTAAAAAAATTAGCAACAACAAGAGCGAGTTCAATGTCTGCGCGCTACAAATTAGCATAACAACTTTATAGTTTAACTACTTGCTATGCTATGAATATCAGCGCAAATGTATCTAAACGCTGAAATAAATATGTGTAGCTATAAGAAAGCAAACACAAAATACAAAAAAAAAATCAAAGCTGCAAGAAATCAAAGCGAAACAGCTGGCGCAGCCGGCTAGCAAAATAGTCCCACACTAGTTGCCACAGCATGGCATAGCTATGTAGAAGAGTGTCTTGCAACAGGCTAACTGCTTGCAACTTAACATTGGCAACGGTCACCACCAGCGTCGCCTACAAGTATGACAAATGCCGTGCAACAAATGCGATCGAAGAGCAAAAACAAATAAAGCAACTGCAACGAATTGCAACGACAAATCAACAAAAAACAGTTTAACCCACAAAAGTCAGCAAACAAAGTACAATAACAACAAGAGCGCGCAATAGCAAAGCAAAATATGCGGATTTGCAACAAGCCAGTGCCACAACTGGCTGGCTGGTTGGCTGGCCTACTGGACGGAGCTTGCTGTGACCGGCCTGCGGGCGACTGACAGTTGCTGCGACGAACTGTAATACACACCGACACACATGCAAGCTTTGACACAACGTTCAACGCGCAAATCACATACATACATATGTGGGTGTAACTGCGTGTATGTGTGTATTGGTGCCACATTGGAGGACATTTGCGCTTATTTCGTAAACCCGATTTTTCAATAACAATAGCAGTAAATTGTGTAGTAAAGTAAAGATATACATATATATACATATGTATGTATGACTTTTTGTTGTTTCCCGATTTTTTTGCTGTTTTTGCGCTGGTTCGGCGCGCAGGCGCAATGGCACACTAGTTTTGCAAAAATTGTCTCAAGCATTTGCTGCTGTGTGTGTGAGTGAATTTGAGTGTGTTTGCGTATTTTGTGTTTTGTGGCAAGCCTTTGTGCCTCGTTGCTTAGTGTGGTTTTTGTTTTTTTATTCCTTTTGTTCAAGGTTTGCGTGCATCATCGCGCTCGGTTTGCTGTGTGTGCGCGCGCAGGTGTTGTCTGGCTGCCTTGGTCTTCGCTCTATTGTTTCCTGTGATTTATTTAGTTTAGTTTTGAGAATTTTCTTCTATAATCTTTTATTCATGCATCCATAGAGTTAGTATTTTTTGGTTTCGGGTTACTTGAAAACAATTCTTTAAATTTTTTTACTAAAAATATTTAAGCAATATAATTAGCGATATATTTTTTTTGTAAAATAGTTTATTCAAATTATTTTTAATTAATTAATTATTTTTTCACTTTTTAATTTAACTTTTTAACTGAGACTAGTTCTCATTAATTACAATTTTAACTTATTTTATATTAATTACATACTCCTCTAAGCTCTGCCATCTCTTGCAAGCTTTTTTATTCACACACAACTTTTTAGAATCCTCTACACTTCTTAAAGCATATCTAAAACTTTGCAGCACTTGAATTCTTCTCAGATTGCCACTCCACGCAGCAGTACAAAGCTAGTTAGTCTCCACGCTCTTCGCTTATCTGCGGCTTCATCAACTCATTTGCCCTCCCTCGATAACAGAACGCACAACACAATCATTTAACCTCATTTTATGTGTTTTGGGCTGGTGGCTGATTTCTGATGCCTGTCGCCTGATGGCTGATGGCTCTGTCAGTCGTTGTCGTTGATGAGCCTGATGAGAAAGCTGCTGATAATCATGCCATACACTTGTTCGCCACATTCGTGTCGCCGAACGGATTCCTGCTGCCTCAGCATCCTCACACTGTACGCATATCACACCAGAAACAACAACAACAGCAACCACATGCAACACAATAGTAAAGTGCCGGCTCACACCCCTGCCGGCTGGGTTGTTCAACTTGACATTTACACCAACTGTCAATTGCTCATTTCAGTCAACCTGACTGCCTGTCTTCCTGCGCGATTTTGTGCCTCCGATAAGCGCAGCACACAGGGCAGCGCGCGCAGTTTGCCGCTTCCCACAGTACATTTTCGTCTCTCATTCAATTGTCGCTTATTAAAACGTTGTTGTTGGCGCATAAAAAAAAAAATATAAGCAAAAAATACATACAAACATGCAACAACAATGCGAGCATAAAATATGCAGTGTGAAATACACCGCAATCAGTTAGCTTACACGTAGATGAGTGTGTGTGTGTGTGCGCGCTGGTGTGTGGAGTGTCAAAGAGAAATGTGATAAAAATCTTTGACGTTTCACAAGCCTCGTTTAGCGGCAGCGCGTCCCCAGCGTTTGTCTTATATTTTGACAAAAATCGGCAAAAGGTAGCACGCGCAGAAGAGGAGGGAAGACAAGAATTTGTAAAAAAGGCAAGTAGCTTCAAGTGGAAAACTTGTTGAATGCACTGTTCAACGCCGCCGCGCGCACACGCTTCACCCAGCCTCCAATAGCCACCCACCCGTCTGAGCGTACGGTAAATATCACATAATGAAACTTGAGGCGCTTGTTGCCGTTGCCGCATATTTGTGTTTATTACTATTATATGTGTGCATGCCACAGTCAGTGTATGTGTGTGTGTATTGGTATGTCAGGTGAGCGTGGCGTTAAATTTTTTAATGTCTTACAAAAGTTTTAACACTACAGATCTTGAGAAGGCGATATAATTTCATTATTTCATTTTTCGTGTTTGTGGCGCGTCACATTTCCATTGGAGTCGTACATTGTATGCGAAACTGTTGTTACTCACTTCACAATAAAAGCAACGACAACAACAACGACAGCGCGACAGCAGTAACTTCATAGCGGCGGGCTGCGCTCAAGGCGTCAATTTCGTATGCAAAATGCGTGCACCGGCCAAGTGTTTATTGTTGTTGTACGGTGTGTAGTTGTTGCTAAAGTTTTTTTCCTTCAATTTTTTGATTGTTTTGCCAAGTTCATCTTTATTCCTGCCGTGTGTTGGCGTTTTTCGAGTAATTGTTTCACAAAGAAGCGTAAAAATATTGCTGACTTTGTTGTTTGAAGCGAGATTTACAAGGTCAAGCGGCAAAGTTGTTGTCAGCGGCAGCGCAATAAACGTAAACAGTAACAACCAGATTGCAACAATGTCAATACACTCGAGTAACGAAAGCGATTTTTTGGCGCAATAATTTTCAGAGTAATATCTATGTATATTTATTTGGGTGTATATAAGCATATATACACATATGTATGTATGTATGTATGTGTAAATGCTGGGAATAAGTTTTCGTCAAATTTTGCATTTTTTTGTTTTTGTAGCTTGATCAGTCAGTTTCTATGTCAGCTGTTGCTTTGCATTCATCACAGCAAAAATATGAAATTGCTGTGAAATTTCGCTTGTTAGGGTGGTAAAAAAAAATTAAAATTTATTCAAATATTTTATTATATTTTTGAAATTTTTTTCTAGCTCAGTTTTTGCTTCAAAAATTCTTCATTTTTAAAATTAAATAATAATTATCAAATTATCATTTTTTGTGCACACCCTAATGTTGTTAAATATTGAAATCAGCAGCACAAACATTTTTTGCATTTTTCTTTGAAAACAAAAATTCTTCTAATAAAATCTTCCAATAATTGTTATCTTGCGCAGACCCTAATGTTGTCAACATTTTTTTTGTTATAAAATCTTTGTGTAGATCAGTTTGTAGCATATTTATTGAAAATGAAAAAGTTTTGTTTACGAATTTTTTGCGCCCACACTAATGACCTTCAAAATTTTATTCAAAAATACCTATTACAATTAATAATATTTAATGACAATATTTTGCGCAGACCGTTGTGTGGTGAAATATTAATAATATATAAATATTAGCACACCCTAATGCTGTTAAACATTTTTTCTTACAAATTCTTGTGTAAATGAGATGGTAGCATTTATATTCAAAATAAAAAAGTTCTGCATAAAAATGATTTCGCGCACACCCTAACGTCCTTAAATAATTTTACACAAAACTCTTGTTTAAACCCACACTTACACATTTTTAGAAAAAAAAAATATTTTATTTAATAAATATTTTTCACGCACACCCTAGTGCTGCGCAATATTTGCTCTCAAAGATACCTGTGTAAACGCGCATTTAACATTTAGATTTGAAAAAAATCTTTGTATACCACTTTTAAGCGTAATTCCGCCAGCCAGTCTCGTAAGCTAGTAAGATTTTGCCACATATCTGTTATTGTTACACAGTAAGTCCAGGTGATTTACGACTATTTAATAGCTTCAACGCGGCGCATTAACTATCGCTTATACATATATGTATGTAAATGTGAAAATATATTTATGTAAGTGTGTGGTTGGTGTTAATGAGACTCCGCGCTTGACATTATTGAGCTATTAAATGTGCCATAAAATATTTATCAAACTATTTTATGGCAACAGACGCGCAGATAAAATCAAATAAAGAAGTATAATCTATATTATATACTAAGTGAAGATATATATACATATGTATATATATAAATTATATATTTTAGCCGGTTTCGATTTAAATATAAAAAGTTGATTGATAAACCCCACGAATGCTATTTCACATTTGAAACCTGTAATTCATCAAAACATTTAATTTTGCATGCATTGGAAAAAATTAAATTATAGCTGACAACTTGTTGTCACCCGTGCGCACTACCACGCCCCGTTCCCTGCAGCGTAAATCACTGCAAGTGTGTATGCGGACAGCATTTAGCTCGATTTTTTGAAAAAAATTATATATATGTATATAAGCTGTGTGTATATGTATGTACTTGCAGTTCGTCGCATCCGCGCTCGAGTTCGACTTTGAGATGTTACAAAAACTTATTGCACGTTATACTCATGACTTTGGCTTATAGCTGGCTGCCAATTAAAATTGCTGAGATTATTTTGCAATTAATTTTAATTAACAGCAATTTTAACGCTAACAATGACGCAGCCAAAATGTGTTGTAAGTAAAATACCAACAGCAACAACAACAACAATAAAAATGACAACAACAATAATTATATTTTGTCTACCAAATAAAGAAAATTCATGCCATAATTACTTTTTAGATTTTTTCGCCATTAATTGCTGCAATGTTAATAACCTAACAGCAGAAATTAAGAAAAAATAATATATTTTAATTAAAAAATGTAAACATTGCAACAAAAGCTGTCAAATAATAACTACATACATGCCACAAAAGCAACTGCACGTGGCAAAAATTTTGAAATATTAAATAATTATTTCTAATTTATAAATTATTATATATATTTAATTATGTTTTTTTTTTAAATAATTTTTTTTTTATAAATATTTTTTTTTATAAATTTTTATATTTTATAAATTTTAATTTTTTATAAATTTTTATTTTTTATAAATTTTAATTTTTTTTAATAAATTTTTATTTTTTATAAATATTAATTTTTAAAAATTTCTAATTCTCAATTTTTTCTTTCCACACACACAGTATGATGATGGCCTGCATGGCTATGGTATGGACTCGGGTGCTGCAGCAGCTGCCATGTACGATCCACATGTCGGACATCGGCCGCCCGGATTACAAGGCCTCCCCACGCATCATTCACCGCACATGACACACGCTGCTGCGGCGGCGGCAACAGTTGGCATGCATGGCTACCACACTGGCGCTGGTGGTCATGGTACACCTAGTCATGTATCACCGGTTGCTAATCACTTAATGGGCGCAATACCCGAAGTACATAAACGTGATAAGGATGCGATCTATGAGTAAGTACCATCATTTCTTTACACCCAAAATTTTCATCAAAGTTGTTTAGTTTGTTGGGAAAAATATACATATGTTTTGAATTTTCTATGTTTCAAAAAGCCTTTAATCAGGCAGCCGCAGAAATATTACGAACTCGCTCTCCACTCGCCAGAGGATCGTAACAAATATTGCTTCCTTACAGACCTCGTACTTTTAAGGCAAAAAAAATATATAGTTTTTTCTTTATATATTTTTTAATCTTTTTTTATATTTTTTGCTGCTCTTTCTCAGTGAAAAAGTGTGGCCACTTTGATGTACCGGCTCGCAGCTACAGAAATTTGAAAGCGCAAATGAAAAAAATAGCAAATCTCTCATTTCACTCACCTTCTTGTTTGTGGAGCATGCGTGGTACACAGTTTTTTTGTTATTTTTTGCTTCTTTTTTGAGGGCGTTATTCGAGTGTAAATTGTTAAATTAGGGGTTCGTGAAATTGCATGCTTGAGCGTGTCCTACTTGGCGCTGATTAAAAGCCAAATTTATTAGGGGTTAGTTGCTTAGTTGAGCAGTTAGTTGTAGTGTTGTTGTTATGTTAGCATTTACTTTTTATATGTGAACTTAGAGCAGCCTGTGAGTGGGGCAAGTGTTAATTTGTTGATTTTAGACTGACCAGCTGTCCCGGCGAAGGCCATTTAGAGACAAGAGTGAGAAAAAGTTGCAATGAGTGGTGATTAGTTGAGGAATGGCGAATATTAATATAAAAATGTAATAAGGAAGTTATTAAAGTATGCGCCGCTTGCAATTTGAGCACCCTTTGCGCCACTTTTTTATGATATTTCGCGCCTGTGCGCACTGCGAAACAAGCTTGCAATGGCGGCCACTATTGCTGCGTCTGCCACATTACTTGTTTGCAACTGTTGCCTCAGGTGTAAATGCGCACAATTACAAAACTTTAATTTGCACATTGCGTGTACGTATATAATAAGTAAAAATAATTCATATATATATAAATATAAAGAATATATATATTTAACACACAGCTGCCTTGAGCTGCCCAGTGCGCGCCGCTCCAGCGCCGTACGACCATACTTGAGTGCGTAGCGCAAGCGCTATTAGCATTTCGCATTCAGTTATGCAGCGATTAGTTTACCGTTTACCAATCCATTTGTGTTCTTAGTTGATTTCTGCCTTCTTTTTCTGTGTGCTGCTGCTCACTTGCTTGCGGCGCAGAACTGATTTCCGTTTAGCGACTACCATAAAAATAACTAACCACTCATTAAAGCTGTAAACTTCTTTCGCATACGCGCGGCTAGCAGCCGTAAGCTGCATGTGAACTGCAGTTTGCGCAGATAGTGACCATGGCACTTAACTGCCAACTTAATCCTTATGGCCATGACCAACAGTCAGGCAGCTCAGCAGCAGCAGCAGCAGCAAGTAGTGCGCACTATCTGCACAGCATGGCTTGCAACATTCCGCATTGTTGACGTTATCGCAAAAGCTGAGCACTAACACGACAAGCCTGCTCAAGCATACATGAACGCACCGCGCGTACCCCAACATCCACAGCGATACACACACACACACACGTTTTATAGCGAGCGACACGGCGCACACTTTGGCGGTCATAAAATGGGGACACACAACACCGGCCATGCAACCGGCCAGCCTCAACGGTAGCTTAGCAACAAACTGTGGAAACCGCTTGCGCGTTGCATGTGGCTTGCATGCGCATTGCATTGCGTGTATGCGTTATGTTGCCACCGCGCACATGCATTGCCACATAGGCAATATTGCGTAGCAGACTTGACGGCTTAGCGGCGCATATGCGTGCTTAAATACATACAAACATATACATATATACGTGTATACATATGTATGTATTGTACGCCTGTTGCCTCCATTTAATGGGAGCACGCGCTACAAGCAAGTACCGGCTGACTGCTTGTGCTTTTTCTTTCTCACAAGCTCCATTTATGGTCGCGCCACTGCATCTTCCGGCGCGCAACACTGTGCAGCATGCAACGCCACCGTGCGCTTTCTTATTTAAATGCCTCCATTCATGACAATACACAATATTGCCGGGAAATTTGGTTGACCGTTCGTTCGATTCAAATGGGCTGCGTTTTTTTGTAGCTTCTTTGCTTCCTTTATTGTGTGGCAAGCCTGGTAAATAGCTGCTTTTATTTAATAGGCGCAAATATTTGCACATTCTGCACAACACAAACAATCGCAAAAACAACAAAAAAACGGTATTCATATGCGCCTGTTATATCTTCCTGTTGCGTCGCGTGTAATAACTCGCAATTTGCAACATTTATGAATTTATGAATGAATGCAATAAGGCTAACGAACGTTGCCGCATATTATATGCAAATTTGCGTTTAAGCATTGGCATGCAGTAGGCAATGCTGTCCGTGGCCAGCATCTAGTCAATCATGCAAAATATTACTGCTTTTTGCCGCTGCCAGTTGCAAGCTGCAAGCTTTGCTGCGCTTGTAAATATCAAAGGCTGCGCTCTCATACATGCGTGTCCAAGATATAAATGCATATTTCCTTGCTGTTCTACATAGCATATTTGCATTAAATGCCTTTTATCAATTCACTGTTGCTTCCACTGCTCAGTAGTGCCACTTAAAAGCGCGCTCTTTCGCTAACTCTAGCTCGCTATCTCTATCTCGCTCTCGGCCAATCACTAAACTCACTAATAAGTGTTAATTTGTATTGCTTGCATGCTTCAATCAAGCACCGGCTTCGTTCTGAGCGCTCTATGCCACGCAATGCGCTTGCTACAACAAATCTATATATCGCTACATTGCACGCCTGTCTGTTTTTGTGACAAGTTGTCATATTGTAATATGTCATCTTTTTGACAGCAACATAAATACGCGCGTCACTTGTCGCATTGTCTGCCGGTCATTTGCTTGTGCAAAAATGATCAACCGTCTGTTTGTAGTTGATCAATAAAAAGTAAGAATTTTTATATATACATACATATATAACTCAATATATAGTATATTTGCCATTCACAAGCCGCCGAAGTCGAGCGACCCTCGACGAAGCGCACGCATGAGAGTGTCGTTTTCCAACTTTTGCTTATCAAATATACAATTTGTATCCGTCATAAGCTGTTGTGGATTACTAATTAATGTGTAGAGTGAGTGAGTGAATCACCCAGCTGTTGAGCAGTTGTTGATAGTAGCAATAGTAGTGTTAATTACTGACCTGACGCAATGGCGGAAGAGGGGAAATCACCTTTTAATGGTATTAAAATAGGCGCCCGAGTATGAATGCACTGCTTAAGGGAAATTAAGTGCATAAATTACCAATTTATAGATAATGAAATGACAAAGAAATATTTCGAAGTCAAGAGGTGATAAATGTTACATTGATTTCGGCAATTTGTAACGAATAATTCTAATTAAGAAACAAAATTTAGTTGTAGCTCATATTTGCAGCTATTTTCGGCGAAATACAGCCTAAAAAGTTTCGAAATGCAGTTAATTATACTTTCACTACGTTAAAAGAGAACTTTTACTTGTAAAAAAGAGCTTTCGCATGCCAAAAAAGCTTTAATTTGTTAAGCAATTGCCTTCAGTTGCTAAGTGCGGCAAATGGTGCTTTTACTATATTAGAAGAGAGCTTCCACTTGTAAAAAAGAGCTTTCATTTGTAAAATAAAGAGCTTTCACATGTAGGAAAAGCTTATATTTACTTATTAAGAAATTTTCTTCACAGTAAGTGGTAGTTTAAAAGCTTAAAAAAACAGTTTACGCTGGTAAAAAAGCTTCCATTTGTTAAAAAGAGCTTTCATTTGTAAAATAAAGAGCTTTCACATGCAGAAAAAGCTTATATTTATTTATTAAAGAATTTTTCTCACAGTAAATGGTACTTTGAAGGCACCAAAAGAGAGTTTGCACTGGTTAAAAAGCTTCCATTTGTTAAAAAAAGCTTTCACATGTAAAAAAAAGTTTTCATTTGTTAAGAAATTGCTTTCACTTATTAGAAAGACAGCCTGCCTCTGTTAACCAATACTTAGAAAAGCAGATTTTACTTCTAGGAAAGCGAACTTTCATTAGATAATGCTTTTAAGCGCAATAATTCAAAAAGCTTTCATAAAAAAGCATATATGGCAAAAAGAAACTCAAAGCTTTTCAAATAACAGTAGATCCAAACATAAGAAAAGTAGTTAGCGGTCACTTTAAAGCTGCTGTTTGAGCAAAAACTTTGGAAAAGCTTCGATATTAATATTTTACGCCTGACATATGCATTTAAATGTCTCGCACATTCATTTGAGCTATCAAAGCGTCAAAAGAAAAATTATGAATTCATTAAGCCGTAAGCTGTTTGTCATCAATTAAATGCGCTGTTTTCACAAATTGTATCAGACCACTACAACAATTTGATTTACAACATTTTCACCGGCCGTCTTTATAGTTCTACCACACAACACAGACACCTTCGGCGTGAATGAACAAACGAAATTGCTAATTTCACATATTATTACTAACAATTAGCACATAGGTGCGAAATTCGATTCACCTGTTTACCGAACACCAGCTTCCCTTCGATTGCACCCCCAAAGCGGTGAGTAAAACATTGCACTTATGTGCAATTCACACCTACTAAAGGGCAATGCGAAATTGTGGAGCACACAAAAATAAAAAATAAAACAACTCGCATAAAGAATGAGATCGAAAAACACTTTAGCACATGCTCACCTTCAACATTTTGGCATCATAATCACCCGTCGCCGGTGTGAATGCTGAAGTGTTGCACACACAAAAGGGTAATTATGAAATCAAGTGCATTGTACAACAACACTTATTGGGTTGTAGATATAAAAGCATTAAGACAACGCGCAACAACAGCAATAAAAAAATGAAATGAAAACAAGAACAACGATAACAACGAGAGTGATAAACACACGAAGCGTTGCAGCGCGCGCTGAAGATGAGTAGGAGTTAAGCAACACCAACAACAGCTGCAGCATTACGAACAAATTTATTGTGGTGGCAGCGCAGCGCAGCAGCAGCAGTAAATGTGCACATTTTTATTAAGAACTTAACACCTTTGCTCAAGTGTTTGCTAACAACTTGTAAGCGCACTCAAATGTCCGAGCGCGCCGCGTTGCTGACGTGCCACATAAGATGAAATGAACAGGTTGCACACAACAAGAGCCACAACACTGTGCCTGATAAATGCGTGTTAGTGCCTATCATAAAAGTAAACAACCTGAATGACCGGCGTTGCCAACTGGCCGCAGCAGCACTTTTATGACTTGCACAAAGAACGCCGATTGCGTTCGTTCGGACTCCATAAAAACGGTTAAAATGTAAGAAACCACAGACGCACATATACACGTGCACACATAAACAAGTATGCGAAGTGTTTGTATACGTGCTACTTAGGTGTATGTGTGCCACTTAGGTGTATGCGTGCCACTCAGCTGTATGTAGGCTTTTTAGTTCATTTTTTGGCTTGTCATCGTACATCTGTAAGCGCGCATGAGTCGTCACTTTTATTGGCAACACAAAAGTTAGCAGCTATCTCAAAGATACAACGTGAAAGAGCACGAAACAACAATGAAAGGACATTTCGGTAAAAAGGATATAAGCACAAAGCGCTAATGCACTGCCTGTTATATATATAAATATATATGTTTATGTTTGTGTTTGTGTTTGCCTTCGTGTTATAGCTGCTGATCAGCAGCGCATGCAATCCAACAATAACAACAGCTTGCAATGTGTTAAAGTGCCTTAAGTGCAGGCATATCAAACGGCCCAAAAGCGTTTCGTTTTTTCCACTGCCATTCAATTCTCTAATAAAGTAGACAACATTAAGAAATGGTTATATAGAAAAAATAAACATAAAAGAAATTTACTACTGAAACATGCTTTTGCTTTTGCGCTCGCTTGCCGCTCGTCATTCCGAAGAAAATTATTCAATTAAATGTCAAATAAACGAGCAAATGACTGAGTGCTGGTCAAAGTGGTGGGGAGTGACAGCAACCATTTGAAATTCTAATTGAAAAATTATAGTGTTCGCTGGCTAGTGGACAAATCGAGGGTGAAAAAACCGCAGCAAGGTAGTGAAATTGCTCTGCAAGCGCACAAAAAGCATTTGTTTAGAAAAAAATATATAAAAAAATTAAAAAAAAAATGTGAAAAAAATAAAAAAAAAATTTAAAAAAAAGAAATGGAAAAAAGTTTAAACAGAAAAACTTAGGTACTGCATTTAGGCGTCATTTATACAGTTTTATTAGTTCCCCTCACCTACCTCTAACTAACTTGTTAAGTAAGTGTGGAAGTGCAGCAGGAAAGAGGCCCTTCATTTGCTAACCGAAAAAGCATTTAACTAAAAAGCCATTATGCTCACTAGATTCGTGTATTTGTTGTTGCGTGCGCACATACCCTAATTTTGTTCAGGTGCAATTTGTTTGCAGAAGCGTGAAGCCAACTGTAACGTTGTGGCATTGGCTTATGTTGGACGGCGGATATCTTTTTTGGTGGCAAAGTCGAGACGTCGAATTGTCTGCGCTTATTTATTTGGTCAAATCAAACGGAAAGGTGCAATCAGAAAGAAGGTTGCGTGAATAATAAGTGTATGGCTAAATAAAAAGTTTCCAAAAATCAAATAAAAAAAATTTAAAAAAAAATATTTATAAAAAAAAGTAAAAATTAATGATAAAAATAATAATATAATAATAAAAATAATAATAATTGTTCTTAATTATAGTTTAGTATTTTTTAAATAATAAGATTTTAAGAAATAATATTCTGAATTTTTTTATGAATTAATTTAAAATTACGAAAAAAAATTTTTTTTAGGACTACCCTATTAGTATTTGAAATAATTTGTTGGTCAATTCTATATTTAGCTTACTTTTGAACAATAAAATTTTAAAGAATAATATTTGATACAAAATTTTTTTCTTTTAAGGACCACCCTATTAGTATTTGAAATAACTTGTTTGTCAATTCTGTATTTAGCTTACTTTTGAGCAATAAAATTTTAAAGAATAATATTTGATATAAATTTTTTTTCTTTTGAGGACTACCCTATTAGTGTTTGAAATATTTTTTGTCAAAAATATATTTAGTTTTCATTGCAAAAATAATAAAATAAATAATCAATATGAATTTTTTATTTCAAAATTTGTTTACTCTTTTATTTAGGACTACCCTATTACGATCTGATTATCTGAAAATTTGTTTTTTCCAATATAAATGTTTTTTTTATGTTTAAAAAATTATCAATATTAATTTCTACGCAAAAAATTTTCAACTTTAGTGACAATTTTTGAATAAGTAACTACTTTTCATGCTCTTAAAGCGATATTTTGTACATTACTGTAGCTTTATTGAAAAAAATTAAAATTAAATATATATTTTATAGTACCAAAATTAGCTAGAAAGACCAAATGGCATTTTGTTTTTGTATAATTCTAACAAGAAATTAAGGCAACTTACTTCAGTTCCCTTCGAAATACTGGAACATATGAGCAAGTATACACATACATACAAATATATACATACACATATATACATATATAAATACACATACATATACACATTTAAATAGCTGCCGCATTGTCAGACACAGCGGCAGGCACATTTTCAACGCAAATGACCATACATAATCCATCAATTGGAATCGAGCAAAGGGAACAGAAAATAAGAACAACAAAACCATTTATTTTTTTCGACGAAAGCAACCCAAGATAACACATGTAGCTGGCCATTTCAAGCCATTATCCCGCAATACAAAAGACCATGAACATTTTTAGGGAAGAAAATGAATTTTTTCGGTGTTCTTCGTCGAGCGCGGAATGCCATTCTTTGACTGTTTGCGCATGGATTATTGAAATTTGCTGTGAGGATATACAGAAAAAAGTACATACAAATAAAAAGGATATCTTATACATATGTACCAATGTATGCATGTGTATGTAACGCATTGAGCATATGTTATGGCGGCGGTAAAGGTGTAAGAAAAAGAGCAGCGCGCAGTTGGTTAGTAAGCCAATATAGGGAAGTCAGCAAAGGTGAAGCAGAAACCGGCTGTGCGTCGCTGGCAGCTGTTTGCTGCTAATAGATTTTTATTCACCAAAAATTATACAAAATGAAATATGGTGATTTGCATACAAAAATGCACTACATATACAAAAATATGCTGTATATACAAAAGCATGTTGCCGAAACATGTTGCTAAACATTTATTTTACCTGCGCCAGCACAGAAATAGCAGCGAAAATGCCTACATATTTTTTTATTAATCAAGTGCCTGGCATGTGAAGCTCAAAAAAGTAATAATAATAAATTTAAAAATTTTAGTACCATTCATATGTGCACTCGCAGACACCCAAATAAACCATTTATCATCTGACTGTAGTACAGCAACAAATACAGCCGGCAAAACAAGCGAACACACGCACATACACACAGTTAAACGTCGAGTTGCACATGAAAAACAATTTGTCATTACGGTGGAGCGGCAGAGTCAGCAGCAGCCGCGGCAGCAGCAGCGACGGTGGCGTCAGCGGCGCGTACAGCACACAGGCTCTACAGCCGGCCAATATAAATGTTGCTGAGTCCAGTTTTGTCTGCTGCTGCTACTGCTTTTATTGAAGTTCAGTGTTGACACGCACAAATTGCCAGTGTGACAAGTCGAAAGCGCACAGCTGAAAGCGAGTCTCACGAGATACACAACAAGAACAACAATAACATTAAAAAATAATAATAAATAACGTAGAATAACAAACGTATACAAATTGTAGATAGCCGTAAATATATTTTGCGTTTTGACAGATATTGGTCAAAGTTATCAACGCGCCGCTGCTTGTGCGCCTGTCACTTTTTGACAGTCGGTAATGTCATTATGACACATTTGTGGGTGATGGAGTATCCTCGCGCTCTCTCTCTCTCTCTCTCGCTCTTTTTCAGCACTGTTGTGTGAATATAGGTAAAATGGATGTATCAAAGGCAAACAGCTGATTCACTTTTCGCTTTTGACAGTCCGCAAAAACTCACTTGGCATGCGCTGATGTTCAATACTTTCTTATCATTTTGTTGTTGCATGCATATTATTACCGTCATAGCTTCGTAGTACGTTGAATTTTGCAAATTTTGTGACAGCTGCTGTCAATTTTGATTAAGTCACATGGCGCAGCTTTTCAGGCAGGCGTACAAAAGGCGGTCAGACGAAAATATACATGCAACAAGACTTGTGAACACCACGCCGCGCTGCGATTTTATTAATAAATTTTGATAACAACAACAAATAACAGCAACAACACCCGGCAGCGCTGCCTACTAGTTGCCGAACGGCGCGCGCAGGCTCTGGCGGCAACACTGCCACTTATTTGCAAGTGTGTTTGTATGTATTGACTAGTATGTATCTCTGACGTCTGCGTTGGTGTTTGTGTGTGTAGTGCTTTTGCGCTCCGAGATTTATTACGTTTTCGTGCAGCAATGACCCTCCTTTTTAGCGCTGTTGCTGTCACATACTTGTTGATTTCAATAAATTATTACCATTTATGCAAGTTTTTGGCGCTGCACACACACACACATATGCATTTCATTGCATATTTACTGTTTTTACGTGCTGCCAACTGTTACAGTATTAAGTTGCTCTCTCGCAGGCAACCGCAACTCGCACGCCCCGCCTCTAGAGATGTGTTTTAAAACAATAATTGTTGTTATTGTTGTTACTCTTTCAGTAGCACAACGTAATTTATGTGGTGTGTGGCAACGTTGACGCTATAAAACAATTTAAAACAATTTAACCATTAATTCTGAGACAAACGTTTTAAGGTCAGCAACATGTTGCACTCAATTATGGATAGGTAAACGGCGTTATCATCGTCACGCTATAATGTTTTTATGTATGTGTGGGTGTTCAGTAAGGGAAAGTAAACTTTTTACATGAAAAAAAATATATTTCTCAATTCGCTTTTAACAAGTTTTCGCATTCTTAAATCAAAATGAAAAAAAAAATATTGTCAAATTGCCTTAAAATTGCCCCCTTCTTATTTGAATTCCAAAAAATTTACCATTCCGAAGACTAAACATCTAATGCGCGCATTTTCCACCACTACAGTTGCCAAGAAAACATTGCACCAACAACGAAACGCAAGCCACCAGCAACCGTTGTCGCTAAGTAACGACATTCCATGCACCAACGCCACTGCAGCTCATTATTTATACGCATTTATTGGTGCCACGATAGCGTGCAACATACCAAATCATGCCCCCCCACACGCTTCTTGTTCCCAGCTCAACCGTCTCCCACGACATACTCTCCGCTCCTGCAGCATCATGCAACATGCGCCCTTTTACCGACCACTTCGCTATGGATTGCGGCGCTGCCGCACCAAATCACTTTCGACTTTAGTTCTAAAACTACGCACACACATACGACATATACATACAGCTGTGCCGCCACCCTTAAATGACTTTTCAGCGTGTAATATTGCAGCGCGCATCCAGCGGCGTCGGGAGCGCCAAGTTGCATGCAACACACCCACTGCACAGCGCAACCCACAACACATTTCTCACAGCGCACCGCAGCGCATACACTTGTCGTTTGGTTAATAAGTACATTGCTTCATCTCCGGCTTTCCAAAAGTTACGCGCGCTCTTTGCTGGCTTTGGCATTTCACAGCTAAAAATGGCTGCCACTGATGCGTCGCTCGGTGCATGCTCTAATTAAAATGCATTACTTAGTACTTTGCAACTTTCAGCTCAACTCTCATGCTAATTCGCCCACTACTTGGGTGCACATTGAGAAATAAAGTTGCTGCCATGTTGTTGCTATGTAGACGCACACTTGTGTATGACTTGGTTTGTTGATTTTGCTTTTTTTTGCCACACCATTAATGGCTTTTGATGGGCGTTGGTGGCCACACTTTTAGTACGCAGTGTTTTCATTACTCTGCGGTAATTAGTATAAACAAATGCGCTTTTTATTTGCGCTTTAAGTGCGTTACTCTTGATTTTATTGAAGTGTAAATATATATTTTTTAATCTCAATATATATTTTTTGTATATCTATATATATTTTTTGTATTACATATATAGTTATTTTTGTAAATATTTATTTTCTGTGTTCATCTGGCATATACTAATGCGTTGTGTTTTTGATTTTTCTCTTTGCAGACATCCACTATTCCCGCTCTTGGCGCTAATATTTGAAAAATGTGAGCTGGCCACATGTACGCCCCGAGAACCTGGCGTGCAAGGTGGTGATGTCTGTTCGTCAGAATCATTCAATGAAGATATAGCAATGTTCAGCAAACAGGTGAGATATTTATAGAAATACCTATATAAATGATTTTGAGAGATAGTGAAGTAAATTAGCGTTTAAAAAGTATTAAAATAATTATAACAAATTAAAAAAAATCTACAAAAAATAAGGAAAATCAAAGCTTAGAGAATTTCATGTGCTTTCGACAAGGTCGTAAGGTCCTTCAAAATCAATAAAGTTAAGTTCTCCCTATTTTTTAAATAAAAAAAATTCACTATAATTATGGCATATTAAACTTCAGGTAATTTACATTTTTTTTTATCAAGTTTTTAAGTAAGGATCTCTTTCTTTCTGTTGAAAAATTCTGACTCTCTGTATCCAAATCATTAGTCGTCGATTTCGGTGCAATTTATATACCTCATATCGTCACCTAAAATGCATAAAATTTTGAGCTTTCGCTGTCAGAGATAACCAGTATATAACCAATATATAACCAATATATAACCCATATATAACCAATATATAACCAATATATAACCCATATATAACCAATATATAACCATTTTATAACCAAAACCCAAATTTTGTTTCAATATGAGTGGTTTCTATTATATAATTTTTTCTTCATATATAAACTTATGAAAAGTGATGTTTCTTTATTTTGCATTTTAGTTGACGATATTCGAAAAACTGTGAAATAAATTTAAATAGCTGCAAATTTTTGTCTAACAATTAGAGATATTTCGGGAACATATGCTGATCTAATTTAAGCACTTCATTTTTAAAATCATTTCTCTTGAATTTTCAAGTGTTTCTTCGCATGACTTTAATTTCTAGAAATCAAATGTTTCCAACTCTTAAGCCATTCCATCCATACTCTGACGTTTCCCTCGACTTGACTCTGCTTAAAATGTGGTTTACCAATTTTGTTCCAAAATAGATCCGAAACATATGTGCCACATACTATTTCCACGAATAACCATACTTTCTTCCCACTAATTCCTACTTAAGAGGCGACTGAGATTTCATTTCACTTTTACCCCAGAAAAGTTTTCGATTTCATTGCCATTTCTCGTATATTCCAAAATATTCAACTGCACTTAGGCATAAATTCTGCTTGCTTACTTACTGATTGATGGATTATATGCGCTACACTTCGCTGCCTTACTAGCTGACAAACTGACTGCCACGCCAGCCAGCAGATCCACTTGACTGGTAATGAGAGATTATTTTTCTAAAATCCAACACATGTGGCACACACCCGCGTACTTGAGCGCGTACAAAACTGTTAAACGATCAGATTACCGGGGGTAGAATAATTAAATAAAAACAACAAGAACAATGTTGGCATAGGCGGTGAAATTTCCACAAGCGGGAGGCAACAAAGTCCAAATCAAGCTGGGTTGCGCGCAGACGCCTTATGATTTCAATCATTTTGCCAAATCTACGCTGAGCTACTTGAGTTAAAACTCGGGAATTGACAGACGAGCGCGCAAATAAGTAGAAATAAGTATGCATACAAATGTATGTATGTACTTATGAAGTAGGAATACTTAATTTAATTTTTGGTTTCTCCAACATTTGGTTGTTTGATTGTTGTTGTTGTGCACATCCGTGGCGTTGAAATTAAATGCTAAAGATGCACAATAAAAATATTATTTCAATGGAAAGCAAAACAATGTTGAGCACAAACAGATGTGACAAATATGTGTGGCAAGCAGGCGGACGGGCGGGCGTGTGAGTGCGCGCGGTTGGTGGACTTAGTGGTGGAATGATGTTGGTTGCGGCAGATACTCAGCCATACATTGACATGCGGTGACACATAGCCGCGTTGTCTGCTTGCCAGCAACGCCCTGCTGCCTGTAGTGCCAATGCCCACTAATTGAGCGCGTTTGTGCAACACCATAAGAAACGAAAACAAAAAATTAAGAAGAATTAAAAATAATTAAGAATGTGAAACAAGCAAATCGAAAGGAAATACAAAGTCGACGAAAATTGAAAACACAAGTTGCCACTTCCTTTAGCGCGCCAGCAACTGGAGTCGACGCAAATAAATCTCGAGCTACTTTTGGAGACAGACTCTTCGAAAAAAAAAATAAAAAAAAAAACAATTTAGTGAAAAAATCACTACTGCAACCCTACAACACTTAGGCACTTCCTTTGGCAACGCGCAACAGTGAGCGCGCATGTTTGCAACATTCCAGCATATGTACTCGCCAGCAGTGCGCGTTGTTGGTGACTTCATAAGAACGCACTTGCTGCCTGCCACACTGACATTTGAATAATTTACGATGGTTTAACATCAAAATTATGTCCACACTGTGCGGGCGAATACGCTGAACGACGTTATGATGGTGTTGATGTGCATGTTGCCCATAATGGGGCTGCTGATAGCCACCCTACTGCTGGTTGCGCGTAACTATAGCTCCGACTGATGATGATGATGGTGATAATGAACCGTGCCAATGACTAACTGACTGACTGTCGAACCCAAATCGACCTCCCATTCACTAAGCGGCAACTATGCGCGCATATTATTTCGGTATTGTTGTTATTGTTTTTTATTTATTTCACCGCAATAATACCACAACTTACTAATGTAGCGTATACTCGTATGTGTATATATTAGATCCCCCTTTCCGCTTACCGCGCACTTGCCGCACTGCTGCAACAATTTTTGAGGCGCGTTCACTTCAAGTGTGCAATAAAGAAATGAAAAAAAAATGACAAAAACAATGTAAGAAGCATATATCAGCCGCATGATCAGCATCAACATCAGCGCGCTGGTGCGAGATCACATTAAAAACACCATCAACGCAGGCACCTCATCACATTATGATTGCTGTCTGTCTGCCCTTCTTTGCGTGCTGCGCCTGTTGAAGCTGCATGCCACATACGTGCATACATATATGTGGTATGTACACATAAATATATTTATAAAACACATGTGCTGCTGCGACAAAAATTCAAAAAGTCAAAAGTGGCGTTGCTCTGGCAGACAACGCTGTGGCCGCCACAAAAGGAAGTTCAGTTTGCAGCAAAAAGAAAAAAATGCAATTTTCAAATTCTAAAAAAAAAAAAATGTTCAATATGCCAAATATGACATGTCAGTGCAGTGAAATAATAATCAGAAAAATTATGTTTTTATTTATGGCTCATTTGTGCGCCTTTTGATGGCTTTGTTTCGCTACTGAGCCGTTGGTGCTTGAGCGCTGCTCGAGTTGAAGATGATGCTGTGGAGCCAGCCTTGCATGTTGCGCAGCAACATATTTATTTTGCTTGGTTCTATAAGCGACGTAGGCTTTTAAAGCCAGAAAATGTTATGATCTTAAGGCGAAAAATATTAATTTTTTAATTAATATTTATTTATACTTGCAACATTTGAGATTTTTGTTGTTTTTATGCTCCACATTAAATATATTTCGAAGTAAATATTGTGGAGAAAATTATTTTAAGCGCTGTAAAGCATTTTTAATTATTTTTATGACGAATTTTCATTTTTTTAAATAAATTAAAAATTAAATTTTTTTTCAAAATACAAAAATATTCATATTTCGCCTCATTCTAACAAAAAATAGCAGCCGCGTGTTGCAGCATTGAAATATATGTGGCACATAACACTTTTCTGTACGCACAAAAGCGTTTTATTGCATTCCCCCACTCTTGAGTTGCACGAAAACCGCCGGCAACACACTTGCAACATTTGCTCAATTGCAAAATCTTAATTCCGCACATAAACAACGGCATGCAGATTTAGTAGCATAATTTTTCATATACTAATTTGTGCGCATTTCACAGACACACACACGCACCGCCACAAATTAATTTCCAACAACTGCTTAGTGCCACACTTAGCGATTTGCACAAAAATAGCTCGGAAAAGTGCAATAAGTAGCGAGAATTTGAAAATAAACGTAGGCATAGAATGGATTTGCGCTACCGATCGCGCAGTCTGCCTGCAGTGTTGTTTACATTGCGACAGCCAGTAGGCAGTCTGTGGCAGCAGCAACTTCATCAACATGCTTATCATGTCGATCATCATTCAAAAGCGCGCCCAAAAGCATGCGTCTGTGTGTGTGGGTTTGTGTGTCAACGACGTCATGATTGTCAGGCGAATAGTTGTCTTCATCAATGCACTTGCCGCTATGCCCTGGTGCATCTTCCTTGCAGACTGTTGTGCTGCCACAAACAAGCAAATGACACTATTGCAACGCGTAAAAATGAAAAACAAAATTCAAAAATACAGAGCTGCTTTTTCGCTTTATTTATGTTGCCAAAAATAACGCCGACACAACATTAGTTGCTTACGCAGTTGTTGTTGCTATTTGTGTTGCATTTTCTAAATATCGCCTTGCTCTCTATGCACTTTTGTTGTGTTTGTGTATGCACAAAATTTTTTACTCTTTTAGCTTTTGGCTGTTTCAAAGTGCAATTGTTGTTGTTGTCGTTTGTATTATTGTTTTTGCCGCTCTTGATGTTTCTAATTTAGTTGCCGCAGCTGACTTTTGTGAACGTTTATTTTCGAAACTCATATATTTTATTTAAGTGTGAAAGAAGAAGCAGCAGCAGCAAAATAAAAGTAGCAAAAACAACAAAAAAGCCAAAAACAAAAATTTGTAGGCATCGAGTGTAGAGGTTAAACTTTGCTGTCGCGCTGGTGAGCGATGTTGCATGCCATGTGTATCGAATGCTTGATGTATGTGCTGCTTTTAAAACTTAAATACTTTTTTCTCTTTTTTATAAATTTTTTTGTTTGAATTTTTCTTTTGATTTTTTTGTTTCTTGCTTTTAATGCGATTTTTGTTTTGGTTTAATCGTGTGAGTGCCACATTTCTTAGAAGTGGGGGTAAAATGGTTGTTTGGTGTGAAAAATTTTTCAGGCTCAGCGCTTACCGCGTGTGAGTAAGTGAGTGTGAGGCGCAACACAGACTGTGCGTTTGTATTGTGGCAAATAGGCGTATTAACTGGCAGACAGATTGCTGGCGATAGGCATAGAGCGTGATAAAACCATGTTGCTAGTTGACGGCGCTTTGACAGGGAGTGAGCTGAGGGGGTCAGAGCATGGAAAGTTGCATTTGTGTGAACTTAAAATTTTATATGTTATAAAATATTTGAAAATGTATTTGCATTATTAGTATTTAATTTAATATAGGCCGAAACATTTTTTTTAATTTGTTTCAGTGTCAATATAAGTTAACGTCATTTATAAAAATATTCAAAAAATATTAATCAAGAGAAAATTACAAATTTTGCATTAAAAATAAAAAAATTAGTGTTACAGAAAAAATTAAAATTAAAAATTAAAAAAATTTAATTGAAATAAATAAATAAAAAAATTAATTAAAAAATATTAGTTGAAAAAATTAATAAAATTTTTATTAAAAATAAAAATTGAATATTACGGAAAAAATTGAAATTTATAATTATAAACATTTAATTGAAAAAATTAACAATATTTTAATTAAAATTAAAAAATTAATATTACAAAAAAAATAAATATTACGGAAAAAATTAAAATTAATAATTAAAAAATTTTAATTAAAAAATAAAAATTAAAAATAATTAAAAAAATTAATTTAAAAAAATTAACAAAATTTTTAACAAAAATAAACATTAAACAAAACAGAAAAAATAACAATAAATAATTAAAAAAATATTGCTTAAAAATTTATTAAATTTTTTATAAAAAATAAAAAACCAATATTACCGAAAAAAAAAATAAACGCTAGCAACAACTCAGCAATCTTCCTACCTTTTGCTCTACAATGTCGTTCTTAAAAAAATTTACCCAATAAATATTCATTTTTAAAATTATTCATAACGCACAGCGAAATTGATTTTATTTCGGAAAATATGCACATACTTAAGCACATATAAATCTTGGTGAACTCACATGCCAGCTGAAATGAAATACCAACGTCGGGGCCAGCGCACATAAGCCAGTCAACAAAAAATTTACTATTTTAATTAATTTTAAAGCCAATTAAGTAAATATAAAATTTTTTAAAATCAATAATATTTTACTAAATCGCACATTGTAACCGCAACTTGCTTGTGGCAGCAACCACAATGCGCATTTTTTACTAAGAGCTTGTTATTAAAAAAAATATTTTTCATATGATTTTCTCCAAATCAAAAATTTTTGCTCACTGGGTTGCCGCTTTTGACTCAGCGCTCAACCGCCAACCGCCTCAACTGCCTGAAAGCGCAAAGAATTCATAAGTGAACATCGCTCTTTCAGTTGCTGATGATTATTGTAATAATGTTGTTGTTGTTGTTTTTTGCTTTTTGTTTTTCGTTTCTGAATTTTTGGCATTTGGCATAATGATTAATGAAGTACGGGTAAATAGCATGGTTGTTAGTTTGTTGGCTTTAGTAGCCGCGCTTGTTGTTGTTGCTACAATAAATACATCTGTATGTTGACGCCGATGATGATGGTGATGCTGCTGTTGGCACTGACGGCTGTTTTTCATACTAACTGTGTTTGGCCGATGCCTATGTTGTTCGCTGATTGTCTGCTGTTTGCCCCGACAACGTTCTGTCTGCGCAGTGAGCGCTGCGCTTCCTAGTCTGCTTCTTCCTGCTCATTTAACATGCTGCAAACATACACACACATACATACATACATACTTATACATACATATATGGGTATGTACAATACTGATTCTGTTTTAACGCATCATCAACAGCATGAAAACAAGCATTTCTCAGATTCTAGATTTTGCTCAGTGTTGTTGTCAATATTTGTTGCTGTTGCTGCTTTGCCATATCCACCGTTGTATGTTGTATGAAATGTAATTATTAATTTTTATTTTTATGAATTTTACAAGCACAAAATTTGATGTTGATGAGTTTGCTTGTTGAGTTTTTAATTTTGGTGAACAAAAATGTTGCTGCAAAAAGTGCTCGCATACAAGGAAATTAACATCATTAATATTGACAACAAGCGAAATTAATTAGTAAGCTGCAATGATCCAGGAGGAAGCGAAAATTTTTTCATCAATAATATTCAGTAGTGGAAGATTTTAGGTATTTTTGAATGAAAAAAATTTTCGCAAGCAAAAATTTCAGCAAACCAATGCGGGAAATATTTACCGCTATATACATACATATATGATTATAATTCTCAAATTATTGTAAAAAGAATATCTAAAATCATACCTTATATATCCAAAATCTTGCTCTAGTACCTTTTTTTTACTTCCAAATGTATGCCATCTGCAACAACTTTCTCTCCTTGCTCCATTTCATTAGCATTTAATTTAGTTGTTTGCTGCAAAAATCACAATAATTTAATTAAATAATTAATCGCGTAAATCAATCGGTTAATTGAGCACAGCATGCAAGCAAATAAATTACACATGCCGCAAAGCGGCAGTTAGTTGCAACACCTGCACACATAAGCACATATGTATATAAAATGTTATACTATATATACACATATGCTGTTGTGTGGCAAGTGCCACACTTTCATACATTTGTAAGCGTATATTTAACTGCGTGTAGCCGATTTTAGACACTGCTAATTATAAACAAATAAATTACATGTAGGTAGACATTTTTATTACGCTCACCCACCTAAACAGCTGAGCAAGAAATTACAGAAAAGAGCTGACAAATATATGTACACATGTAGTAGGTGCCTTGTGGCAAGCGAGCAATGTGTAGCAAGTGTGTTGGCAATTTAATAGCCAAAAGTGTTGACATAATTGTCGCCACAACCACAACGGCAATGGCATTTGAAGACTAGCATGAGAGAAAAAACAGAAAAAAAAGACATTGAAGATACATTGCCACATGCGTGACAGTTATGTGTTTGTTGCACACGTTGCTTAGGTGCTAGCGCTCACTCTGCCACAATGTATAGTGTTTCTGCTTCGCGTTTTGATATTTAAATTCTAATTGCCGTGCGTTTTATCAAACCTTTTGCTGCCCCATATAATAAAATTCAGCTGACAAAGCAAACCGAAATCTTCACAACATTACCTACACATGTATGTATACAAATACATTATCTGCACACAAACACACACGCTTATCTAGCTACGCATCTCAAAGCACTGCTCATTACTTTCTTTTTCTACTTTTTTCTATTTTTTCCATTTTTTCACCATTTAAGCCATAGGAAAATATAGATTTTTTGTGATACACAAATGGTTTGGGTGTTCTTAACAATTATGTATGCACATACATACACATAAACTTATTTGAACGCTATGCCACATATTTTGCCTTTTCTCAGCTACGCTTCGGTATTTTTCTCTAGAATTGCTCAAAATTACTAGTTTCGTTAATTTCATCTATGATTCCTTAACGGCGTAACGACCTTTCTTTCAATTTACCTGCCGCCAGCAGTATATGCGCCGCATACAGGTTCCAGCTATAACGCTACAACGTTTGTAATCAGTAATGAAGCCAAGGCACAAGCAGCAGTCTAAGAAAAGGTTCACATTCTACCTTTGGTTTTTCCATTGTTTCAAAACGAAATCGCATTGCTTTCTAGAGAAAAAATATTTCTTTTACAAAAAACTGAATTCGTAACACACAAACGTACGGCAGGCATTTAAAAAAGGGCATTAACGCATACAATTTGTGTCTCCTTGTGGCACTATTGTGCTGTATGTGTGTGTTGCGCATGCGCATATTGCTCATTTCGTGCCTTTAGTGCCTTTGGTGTGGCGTAGCATACCTTTTGCGCTCTAAACAAAATCACAACACTAACACATACACACATGCATATAATATAAAAGTGTATGAGAGAAATATCATTTGTGTACAAGTTTAAGGCATTTTAATCTGCTTTGTTTCATTTATGTTTTTTTATTTTATTATATATTTTTTGTCTTGCTTGTCGAGCATTCGTTAAGCAGAATTATTCCTGCTTCTTCAATTATACTCACATGCTTCTTTCTCGGCAGCCTTTAGGGCCAATGCATTGAAAAAAGTTGTGGGGTACCTTTTTAATTTGCCCCTACCCTCTTTTTATCAACGCAAATGCCTTAGCCGCGCTATATCTTTCGCGCCACAAAAAGATTCATTCATACCTACACAGATGCAAGCAGTAATTTCGAATATAATAATGCGTTCGAATTAAAAAAATATCAAATGTGTGCAGTAAAAACTGTAAATGAAATCATAGATTGCTTGCAAGGATATTACTTGCGTCAACCCCTGGTGTGGCCGTAAGCGGTTTTAGATTACGCGAACAATGCTTTTGGAGGTAAGAAAGAAATTCATTACCAACTACAGCTACGCAAAACATGTAAAGGTGTGCTTGACGTGTGTATGTGTGTTATGAAAGACACAATAAACAGCAATAAATGAGCATTCTTCGTGTCCTTTTGACGCAACTGTAATGCTATTGCGCAGTCATAACTGTTGTTATGCAAACTTTATAACAGCAAATAGTTGTATATGCGTTTCTGGCAGTGCCACAAGCAGAAATTTACTTTTGTGGCAACATATGCAAGTTGCAACATTTTAAAAGCCATTCAAATTAAGCTTGCCTCACACTAAAAATTGCTTTTTATTAGCAATAATTTCATTTAGAGAAGTTTTAAAGCACATTTGCTCTTATAACTTCAATTTTATATATATTTTTTTTAATTTTCACAAAACTATTTTCGCTGCCATCAAACAAGCAAGAATTCGCCCACAAAAGCACCCTAAATTGTTTATGCCACAATCATTTCGCAGCTTTTGCAGCCAACTAAATGTTTATTTTAATTACATACACACATACGTCATAACATCATTTTACGTGGCGCTGCCCACCGCCCCTGCACCCCTTGCCACACATTAAACACGTCTTGTAAAAATGTATGCCAGACATTAGACATCGATAGACGCCAGCTTCCAACCGCTAACTGATTAGGCTGTTCGCCTTGCAACTGCGCTGGCCATCAGCGTTTTGTTTACAAAAAAAAAATTTATAATTTTTCCAAATATTCAATACCGTACATTTTTGTATTGAAAGTTGCCTAAGTAGTGCATGAGCAGCAGGAAATTTTCCCTGAATACACACAAACATATTCAGCAATGTGCTGAATGACAGCTCGACAGCCAGACAGACAGTTGGTTGCCACAGAGTGGGAAGAACTCAACGCGCTACGTTTAACTTCTTAGACTCAACAAACACGACGCTTGCTATTGTTAACTTTTCATTGCAATATTTGTTTATAAAACCACTTGGCGCCTTTTAAATGTTGTTATTATATCCATTTGTTGCCTTGCCATACATGACGTGCGAGCTGACTGGATGACTGCCTCGCTGGCTGGCTGGCTGGCGGTACGTTGCAACAATATTGCCCGAACGCTGGAAGGTGTTGAATGAGCGCTTATATGTACATAAATGTATACGTGTATGTGTATATATGTGTGTGTCTATTTGAAAACTTGTTTTGAAATTGTAAATCGTTTAATTTTTCCATTACATTTGTAGAGCAAATAACTAGTGCGTGCATCACATGTCACAAGCGCCACAGCAGCGGCATGCACCACGAGGGCGGTCGGCAATATTATTCGTCAATGTTTACTTTAAAAATTATGCAGCGCAAAGTTGCTTAGTCCACAAGTCTGGTCATTGACATGCCTACGCCTGCAATTGTTGCTGCAACATTTCTTATTTACCTTGATTTTGTTGTAATTTCCTGCATGCGTCAACAAATGCTTATTTTAAATAAAATATTACTGGGAATCACATTGTGTGTACAACACACACACACATACGCACTGAAACGTACGTGCCACAATATTTTTTAAAGTTCGATTTCTCTGTATAAGTTTGACCTCATACTTATTTATATTTATATTTGCTTGTTGTTGTTTGTTGTATGTTTATTTAAATTTAAATTGTTGCCACTTAACAGCTTTGGCCACCGCTGCATTATTCTCGAAATTCAGCCTCATCAAATGCCCGCCCACGCACGCACGCCATACGTTCATACGCGGACGATCGTCGCGTTTCGGGCTTCGCGCATTGAGTGGCGTAGAAATTCGCTCGCTCGTAAATCAAGCAAATCACAAAAGCACACAGGCAGCTCAATACAAAACACACACACATATTCATTCATACATACACACAAATATTTAGCTATTTGTTTAACAATGCCGCTCGGCTTGTCACTTACACGTCAGACGTGAGACAGACGTCATTGGAAAATATACACTTTTTAACGCCTATACGTGCACTTTTTTTGTTGTTTTGTGGGCAAGTAATTTCTTGATTTTAATGGAAAAACTAAAAATAAGCTGAGCGCTAAATAAATAGAAAAAAAAATTATAGAAAATTAAAAATATCCGGAAAAATATAATTGGTGTTTTTGAACGAGCTAGGTCATGCTGTTAATTTTATTGCCTTTCACAAATAGTTAAATATTTGAAATTCAAAAAGCTTCTCATTTATTATATATGCACGAGTATATCTCTGTAGGCTTTTTAATTTATTTATATCAATTCAAGTAGTTTGAGGGCCTTTTTATATAAAATTAAGCTTTATTATAATTAAGTCAATAAAGCTCACGGTTTAAAGCGTGAAAACTGTAAGTTCAGGCTTAAAACAAAAAAAAATAATAATAATTTTTAATTAAAAAAATATATTTAAAATTCAGTTATTTGTTTACTTTAAATTATTTTTCTTAAAAGAAAAAAAAATATTTACAACAAATTAATTGAATTATTTTAGTAGTAAAAATATATAATATAAAAGCGAATATTAAAATAAATTCGTCTATAAAAGTATGTTTGTAGTAATTTTTTCCAAAAAGCTGATTTTTAGTAAATAAAATAAATATTTAAAAAAATAAATAATAGGCTTTTTTATACCGAAAAGCTGAGTTTTCAATAAATTTTTTAAAAAAATTTTGATTTTTAATTAAATCTCCATTTTCCCAAATTTATATAGTAAATCTGAAATGTAAACTCAACGCCGCATGAATGTAAAATATATGCCTTTTTGTTTCCTGGTATATAAATATGTATGTACAAGTAATTCAGATCATAAATATCAGTGTTTATAATCACACTCGGCATATAAAGGTGGTAACTACACGCATTCTAAGTTTAGCCGAGCACTTGGTATGCGGTAAATTGATTTCAATTTTCCACAGAAACATTCCTTGGCGCAGAACCACACGCGCATACATATAGATATACATATGTACATATGTATATGTATATAAAATATATGTATATGTATGTATGTATATAAAATAGTTCATAGCTCTTTCGACGCATACAAACATTCTAAGTTTACAGCTGTCTGACGTAGCAATCACGAAACGATGCTGATTGATGTGTACGCTCATGAGCAGAAAAAAAGTTTAACAGTAAAATGAGAGTTTTTATTAACACTTTGTGCCTACAAGCAGGTCTGCAGTACATTTGCAAGGCAACAAGATTTGGACTTGTAGTTCTTTGGTTGTGAGCAATAAAGTCTGATACTAACTTCAGGCGGGAAATTGCTCAAAAAAGGTATCACAAGCATTAAAGCATGCATTTCTGAGCTTTTTTTGCTTCAAAAATATTTTTTTTTTATTCCAGTCACTGCGTCTTCTCACAGCTTTCTACCATACTCTGTTAAATTTTCTGCTGGTGTTTTGTAAGGAAATTTGTTTACATTTCCAATCAATGTGATTGATGTTTTTGTTTATGAATTCACCACTAAAAGCTGCAAGCAAAAATGTTGCTGAAAGGGCGGGAAATTCATGATAGAAAGTGGATGAACAATATAATATAAAAGGAAAGCAAATTTCATGCACATTATAATTTTTAATTTCGACTTATATAATTGAAAAATATTACTAAATATTATAAATCATTTCATTAATTCTACAGCTAAAAATTAAAAAAAATTTAGTTTTTATTTTAATTGCTTTCATACACACAACAATGTCGCTAGCAACATGCGCGCTTTAACATCGCGTGACAAGCACTTGTTGCGGCAACATTTACATTGCTGCCGTCAACATAAAATTTATGATCACAACAGTGGCATTGACACTGTGGTTTGTCTAAAAGTGGTTGTTGTACCACGCGATTATCACAACACCGTTATTTACTATACATTTTGTTTGTATACATATTTTAAACCGAAATGATTTAGTTGAAAGCTTGCGATTTAATTGCGCGCACATTTGTTGATGCTACCGCATAGCTGCTAACATTGTTGTTGTCATTAACAGCCGCGAAGCTGTTGTGGTGTTGTTCTCAGGCAACAACAGCGCGCTTGTGTTGTAAATCAATTTTTGGTGATTGTGTGTTTGCTGGATTGCTATTAATATTGTTGTTGTTCTTTTTTATTTTTATTTTTGTTATTTTTAGTAATTTGTTTTTTTCGCTGGGCGCATACATCATTTTAATACGCTATATACACATTAGTGCTGGGATACATTGTTTTGGCAACATGTTGCGGCAATTCAAAAACCTAAAAAAGAAGAATATTTTCTTAAAATTTTACTTATGGGTGTTTAAAAATTAATATTTTCTATCAAAAAATTTAATTTCGCACTTAAAACTTTCAAATAACGGCATTTATCGATTCGCTCGCACATTGTATTGAAATCACTACCACTTTTAATTATCTTAATGCCTACACACGCCATCGTAAAATCAATTGCACAACATTTATGACAAAAACAAACAGTAGTCCAAAGTTATAACAATGGCAAATATGAATCAAGCAATAACAGTTAATAGCTTTTAATATCAGCAACACCTCATAATCGCGCGATACTCTCTACACTCACCTGAAAACTCGCCCTCCCGGCTGGGCACAATGGCGCAAATGCATTAGCAGTTTTTAAAATTTTATGAATTGTTATTTCCCTACTATATTGCACTAATTTGAAAAACGAAATAAAAATGCGACCGTCATTAAATGCCCGTAATCCCACAATACTCGTACTGCTCTTTTTCCTCGAATATGTCTGCATTAAAATGATTTTAATTTCTCACGTGATAAACGCTTAATAGCGCAGTCACATAAAAGCGCTGAATGGAAATTGCTTTGGTAACACTAAAATAAATTGTACTGAAAATGAAGTGAAATGAAAACGGTGGCATAAAAAATTTCGAGCAAATTGTGGCCAATAAACCGTAATTTATTTGTTGCTCCAAACAATTGCTAAATATAATTTTACAATGTTAATTACATACATACATATGCACAGCTATATAGAGCTGGGTATTTTTATATTTGTTTGGTTTGACTACCGACTCTGTCATAAAGTTTCAAGAAGCAAAAGAAGTCGTTCGGAAATGTAGGAGTAGTGCTGTTGTAAAACGGAAAGCTACTCAACTCAGGTGTCATAAAGTTCGTGCTCAATTGTGAGAGAGGGTCGCAGAGAAAATGAGAGCAATGAAGAGATATAAATGCTGGTGGCAAATATTAACAAAAAAATTATTAAAATGAAATGGTTAAGTTGGAACTTCGTAATTATCTTGCTGAAAATTATTAAAAATTAATTTAATTTAATTATGTAAATTAAAGTTTAATTTAAATTTCAAAATTTTCTAGAAAAAATTATAATTTTAGAGATATAATATACATGTAGATTAAAAGAAAAATTAAAAAAAAAAAAATTTAAATAAAATTATAAAAAAAGAATAGTTTTAAAAAATTAAAGTAATTAAATAAAATAAAATTATTAATTAAATTAGAAAAATTTTTTTAAGATATTCTTGAATATCACGCATTCTTCGTTGGCTTTAGCTCTTCTTGTAATTTTTTTTTTTCAAATTCACCTCGCTTAGTGCAACTCACTGCCATATACTACATACATACATATGTACGTATGGATGTATATAACTTGCTTATCAGTCTTCATATTTTATGATTACTTTTCATATCATTTTATGACATGGATTTTGGCCGTCTTTCACTGATTTCACCTAATTAATTTCTCAACAATAAATATACACACGTTTGCATTTAAATTTGTGACACATACACACCTACACACATATGCAGCGTTGCTATCTAAGTTGGCGGGCAAGTAGAGGAATTAGCTACTGCACTCACCTAAGATTATGAGCCGACCGGATGTGTGTGTGTGTGTGTGTATAATTAAACAAAAATGCATGCGCTGAAGAAGGGCACCTTTTGTCTTTCTTTCTTCAGCATTTCAAATGTAACTTATCACGCCGGCTTGCACTACTTCATAAGCGCTTGGCATACAAACAAGTGCACTCAGCTACTTAACGTACATTCACCTACGATTTTCTGTTCGCTTTATTTGACAAATTTGAAAAAGTCTATTTGTTTTTGTATACAAACACGAAAGAAGAAGTCTCCATTACCATATTTAAACAATTATTGATAAGTACATTGGTACGGTTGTGCGTGTTGTCTTGCTGCATTGAAAGTAGTTACATAAGTCAGTAGCGCGCTATGCGCCTCTGGCAGCATTAACAGCAGCAGTCAAAGATAATTTGAATCTCAACAGCACACAGCAACCAAGTAAATATTTGCTTAGAAGAAGCATGCATTCTTTTGTATTTATTGTTGTTGTTTATGCCTGCTTATTGCCCAAGTAAACATAGAAATGCGTAAATGCATTTGGGTGCAGTGTTGTTATCTGCCTAGCGCTGATGCTGCAGCTAATAATTTCCTCTGACTTTAAGTAAGAAATGTTATTAAAGAAGTTGTGTTGACATTTGCGGCCAAAGTGAGTTGAAGCGTCAAATGCGAGTACACGTAACGTGCAACATTCGCTGCTGTTTCAGCTTTGAAGCGTCTGAAAATTTTCTCTTAAAAAAAAAAAAAATGATCATTACATACTTATACATCCATATGTATGCGTATATAGCGCTTATGAGTAATATAATGGATAAGGCTGCACGTATTACGGTATATTAAGCTCCAACCTTTCGGTATTATAAAGATAAAAAATTATGTTAACAACGCAGCGCAACGTTTACGGATCAAATAAAAATTACAAGCCACATTATTGTCTGTATTGTCGATTAGCTTATTCCGACTTGTTATTGTTAATATTGTATAACCGCATTTTTGTTGTTATTGTTGTTGTTGTCTATATTGTAGAAGCTTTATTGAGCGCGCTGACGTTTTCGATAATGCCACTGTGCGGTGACCTTGTGAGAAATTGAGCGCCTTATAAAAAAAATATGGATTTGCAGTCATATCAGCTTTGAAGAACCTTTTTTTAAGAAGCTGCAAATAAAAAATGTAGATGAGGAAAGTTAATATAACCATATATATTTTTTATGATGATTTCAAACAAATCTCAGTGTTCTAAGCGTTTGTCAAATGAGTAAAGAACTATTCATTCTAATTTTTTGTCTTCTACCTTGTTTTTCAATATAATTATACATATATAGCCATGAGCTCTCACATAGCGCCCATTAGCGACCTACATATTTTTTAACACAAAATATCATGTTCTCAAAAATATTTTTTTCCTTTTCCACAATTTGTAGGGAATACTCTACTTTAACAACAACACATTTTATCACCCATCCATTCATGTAGGTACATACTCAGGCATGTAGCCACACTTAAATTATTGTAAAGGTAGATAGGCACACTTTTATCTTTATTACCCAAACGAACAAATACTATATACAAAAATAAATACAAACACAAGTACACACATACGCACATACGTAGCATTGAATATAGCTAACAAAAAGCTTAAGAGTTTTTGTCATAAATATTTATTTGTTGATAGACACTTTTCTAGATTCTGATTTCGACGGACGTCAGCATTGAATAACTACCAGTGTTGGCGCGAGTTTTTAAGAATGAAAAAAATGTTGCTTAAGTCATATATATGCATTGATGATATATGTACAAAGAAATGTAGCTGGTGGTTCCGCATGACACTGACACCGGTGTGCGCCACTCTTCGCTGCTATAACTCACCAAATAATCGCTTAAGCGCAACATTGATAAGCGAACGCTGATTGCTAACGATCGGGCATGCTATAAAAGTAATTTTTTACTACGTGAAAAATAGTAAAATTACAAAAGTAGACAATACTAGGGAATAAAATTAGGAAAATATAAGAAATTTGCAAGAAGTAACATATTTGCTATTTTTTAGTTAAGCGCTTTTTGAGATAAAGGTTTTCTTTGTACCAAATTTGTATTAAAATATAATAACCTACAAATAATAACAAAAAAATATTATATTTTCAATGCTATTTCCTTAATTTTTTAATAAATTAGTGAAAAATATTAAGTCGATTTAAGTTAATTTTGAAAATTCGAGGGATGCTCTCAATATATTCGTTATACAAGTAAGAATTTTATCTAAAATAATATAGTAAAGCCAGAAGCTTCACTTTACGTTCAAAAAGAGACAAGTGAGATGCTCAGGATTTTACCTGAAATCTAAAAATCATAAGTCCACTTAAGCCAATTTAACGCAATATCACACAATTATGCTTTTTACTATAATATATGAGTTTCTGTTTATAGTTAGATATATTCGTGATCTATAAATATTTTTAAAATATTAATGCAAGTAATGCAGCACACATTCCACTGTGTCAGCCCACGTAAATCGCGATAATGACAGCTGAGAACTTAAAATTAAAAAAAAAAAAAATAATAAAAAAGAACTATAAAACAAAGCATGAAGCGTAAAGTCCCTGGACACTAGATATTAGCAGCTAATTTGGCAAGCAATTACGCATATTTTAAACAATAAAAAAATGTGGGAAAAACAAAGGGCGACTGAGTGGCGTTAGAGATACCAGTTAGATAAAGCACATTCGGCAATAAAATGTGCGTATAAGTGCGTGCTCAGAGGCTTTGCTTGGTTTGGTGTCGCGGGTGGCAAAAAAGCATATATTTGAGCAAAACTTTTATTAGAAAATTTTTAAATTTTTTATAAGAAATATATCGAAGAATTTTTATCAAAAAAAAATTTTTTTTAATTACTATTTTTGGTATAAATTGGGGCGAGACGCGTTTGACTACAAAAAATTAAAAAAATAAATTTATTCGTAAGAATTTTAAATTTTTTCTTAAAAAAAAAAATTATGAAAATTATTATTTTTAGCTAAGTTTTGTTCTATTTCTATTATTTTATGTTTTTGTTTTGCTTATTTTTCAATTTCAAACTCAAAATCTTTTGCTAATCCGTCCCACTGTAGCACATCTGCAACACTGCCTGCATTTTAAGCATGCACAGCACAAAGCGGCCAAGCCAGAGCAATCAAAATGAAAACGTAAAACAAAAATGGCATTTATATCTTATTATTATTTAAATTTAAAACTCATTTTTTCGCTTGCTTTCAATATAATTTCGAATACTTTTTATTTATACGATATTTTGCTTGCAAATATGCTCGCTGACAAACCGACGACACTGCGACAAAATTTTCTGTTGCTTTTACCAACACAAGCACACACAACAACAACACATATATATATATGGGGATTTTATTTATAGCCATGTCTCATGCTGTGAATTTACTTGTTATGATGATTTATACATTTTTAAAAACCCAACCAACGCCATGCATACGAAGCGTTGAGCAGCGAACGACAGCGGTAACAAAAGCAACAAAAATAAATGAAATGAAATCAATTTTCGAAAAAAGGAGGAACATAGTGTATCACACAGCTGCCAAAAAGCGAATTGCAAAATAAGAACAACAACTTTTGGCTCATACAGCTTTTTTTTATTTTTACTTTAGCTGCAGAATGTTGCCGCAACATTTTATGAATGTGCAAATTAAAAAAAAGGTTAAAGCAACATGTTGCCAGGCAAGTAATTTACTTATTTTCTTGGCTGCGAAATCATTAATTTTGTGCCTTAACATTTTCTTTCCGCCACACACCCTCAACGAACGACAATGTTCATGCCGCAAAGGCGTGTTGTAATTAGTTGCAAACAACATTTTAAATGCACCCATGTCAGCCATTTTTAATTTAGCGCATATGAATGCAGTGAGTCAAGCTTACTGCTGCTCTTTATTTGTAGCTTTGTGTATGTGTGCTTGTAAGCGTGTGCACAGTGGGCCGTGTCGCCAGCGCTCAAGGCGTTTGCTACATTTTAGCTGCCTCGCATAGTTTTGCCATTTTTCTTCTCTCAATATATTTTCATTTTTCTACTGGTGCATATTTTATGTTTTCCTGTTGCTAACAATTGCCGTTTTGCTGTTGTTGTGGCGACCACCAAACACTATAATTAACTCCACGCCAAGCGTACGCTGACGTTTGGCAACACACACACCCATACTGGCATATATAGCGAACTACTTGTGCTCACTCTTTTGAACCATACGACGAGGCTGACATTTGCCGCTGACGTTTCGACATGAGCAATCAAATATGGCGACAGCAACAAAAGCACCAGTCAAAATGCGCTGACGAGGCATCTCGACGGCGTGCGCGATTTTTAGCTGTTCTTTTGCTTACGTTTTCCCCTCTTATTGTTTTTGTTTTTTTGTTTTACTTGGCTGCAGAATGCGTGCGATATTGATTTTTGTGTGTTTTAATAGTTGTACAGAATGAGCATTTATGTTTTTTTGCTTTTGTGGCAGCCACATATTGTGGCTGTTGTTGTTGTGCTTGTTATTGTTGCAATTATACTTCGGTCAAACCAGTTAGACAGCTTTACTTGCGCAGCAACATAACAATTTGAAAATAGCAGCTGTAGTAGTAGAGTGTATTGCTTGCTTATGCTGTGAATGTATCCGCAACATGTTGAATGTTGCTAAGCGCAATTGAAGTGTTTAGAAAGCGAATAAGGCGGTGGGAGTTTATTAAAAATTAGTGTGGTTTTTGAAAAATGCAACATAAACGCAAAAATGTTGACAATTTACCTTCTTAGCAAAACTGTCTACAAATTCGATGACCTCCCCGAAAGTTATGGAAATTCACGCTTGGCACATACCTTTGTTTGAAAATTAAATCTTTGCGCCTTTTGGCATACCCCTGCACAATGTCATTTCACAGCTGTCATTTTGACACTTTGGTCACACACAATCTGTTAACGATTTGCCACAAGGTCAAGCCGAAGAGGCTTAACTAACGAACAAATACCAACGTAGCGCAGACACAGTTAAGGCAGCGCAGACCGCCCACCTCAGTGCCAATGCATTTTGACAGCCAACTGTCAATGTCACTGCGAACACACACACAGGCAAACAAAACTGCAACGAAATTCCGTAACAAAAGTAAATAATAATAATAAAAAAGTAACAACAACACAATAATTGTTTCATTGGAAAACAGACAAAGCAAGGCGTATTGCTGGTGCAGAGATTTTAAGCAGATTATAGGCTAAGCGCGTACAATACCAACCACGTTGAGTGTTTACAAAACCCAGCGGGAAGCGCAACGGAATGAAAACAATCAGAAAAATTGGAAAAAAAAATTATGTTTTAAAGCAAGGAAGTCTACAATGTATGCAAGTAGTATAATGATATTCCCATATGCAGCCACTTGGCCTTTACCTGGTGCCGCACAACAATGTTTTCAATATTTTCGTAAGCAGATGCGGTCGAACTACCTGTATATGAGAGCCAACAACTCAGCGAATGCATTACAATATCAGGAGGTGTTTACAAGCAAGGCTGTGTGTGTGTTTGATGTATTTTTATAGTTTTGTAGTTGTTGTTTTTATTATTTTTGCTGAACTGGAGTGGCTTTGTTTGCATGAAAATCGAAATGTTGTGCGCAAAATGTGGATTCGTCATGCCGCAAGCATGACTAATGGTCTTACCGATGAAAATACTAACAGACAATCAAATGCATATACACAGACATACATACACATGCTTTCGTATATGCATAAATGAATGTTTACAGCCGAAACCCCCACTGTTCGATTGCCAAAAGGACAAGCGCGAAGGAAAAAAATGCGAAATGCGACAAAAATGCATGAGACAAAACAAAAATAGATAAAATTCTATAAAAAAATTTTTGTAATAATAGTAACAATACAACTGGAACCGGTGACGAGATAAGCCGCCAGCGTCTGCGGTAATGTTGTTGCCGCGGGAAAAAGAACAGTTGTGCGCAATGAGCGGTGAATATTTGTAGTGAATTGGGCGGCCTATATATGTACACACCAAACAGCTACATATATGTATGAACATATGTACCTGCACGCACTGGCAACACTTGCCGCAATAAACATGCGAAATGCTCCGCATGCAGGCGCTTGCGAAGGCTCAGCCATAAACAAGCCGCTTTATATATGTGTGTATGTGTTTGTATGTATGTTTATATATGTGTGTGTAAGCCTTTGAGCATTTTGCAGCGCTTCAGTTTATTACAGTTGTTGGTAATATGAATTTTTATTGCCATCGGTTGTGGCGTAAACGTGCTTACAAGTCGAAACATAAACCAAATGACACGCACAATGTGTTGCATAGATAAAAATCATCAAAGCAATAATTGATAAAATGCCACCTACGTGGTTGTGATGTAGAAGAAAATTGAAATAGTTAAACAAAAATGCAGTAAATTGAGCTAAAAGCAGCAAGTTTTGCTATAATTTCATACAATTTTTGTTGCGTGGCACATGACATACATCTGGTTTGCGGTTATATTTTAAAGTTAATTATAAAAAATAAGTATAAAATATTTTTTTAGAATAATATCTTAAAATTTAAATTAATTATAAAACAACTCTCAATTTTCTAAATCTTGCAACATTTTATTAAACTGCAATTTTCCTTCCTCTGCTCTTTCCAGATAAGATCACAGAAACCCTACTACACAGCGGATCCCGAAGTCGACTCACTGGTAAGTGTTGCATACATACATATTATTCTATGCACGGTCATATACAAAAGCCTTCAATTGCATTTTATTACATCTCACCCATAAATAGATTAATGAATCGCACTTGCAACATATTGCCGCTACTGCAATTGTAATAAATGCATGTTGCATAGTGCCATAATATTGGCACAACAAGTTCACCTTGACCTCAAAACTAAAATGCAAAATTTTCAATTATCAAATACAAACAATAAAAACAGCAATAACAACACATCACAAAGCAACAGTTAATGTTGACGACGTATAAACATATAAATTTTTCAATTCAATTCAATTAGAAGAGCGGCCGTTGGCCGTTGCAGTGTGCGGCAGCGACTGTTGCTCGTAAAAAGCAGCATTTTTATTTGCCGCTTAAATAAATTTGTCGCAATTTGCCGCTGAGCGCGGCAACTAAGGCGGCGCGGCGGCGCAGCGCCGACTAACGCATGTGCACTTGTCGTCGTCAGGCAAGTTCAATGTCGCTGTTGCAAATTTACTGCATTTGTTTTGTATTTTTATTATTAAAAAAACGAGAGACAAAATCACAATAAAACGGTGTGCTGAAATTTGCGAAAACATTAAGCACACAACAACGGAAAATTATCATTCTTAATCTCAAGTGACTGTGATCCGGCATGTCAAAGCGCTGCGATACATAAACAAATACAGAGTGACGAACCATGCAAACATGCAGCTGTTGCACATACATATTGCATACAGACATATGTTTGTTGTTGTTATTGTTTGTAGCAAATTCACATTGTTGCTGACCACAAACAATGCCAGCAGCCCACAAGTATCTAGATATACAGAAATGCACGACTATGCCGGCTGGAGGCTGCAACTTGGCCTGATAGCCCGCGCGGCCCACATGCGCTCGACGCCAATGTAGTAAAAACAACAAAAAAAGTGAAAAAAACTAAAACTATAAACTTTTTCGTTACTAAATAAAATGTATATGAGAACAACATACATATATATGTATTTTCAACCGCCATTCCCTCAATAACTGAGTTGTTAACTTATTTTATTGCCGAACGCTTGACTGCTGAGCGCAGTTGATCTGTTGCGCTGTCGCTCGTTGATGCCGGCTGATTGTGCGGTAAACTTGTTGCTCGTCTTATGTCAGCGCGCGCTGAAGGCTGTCAATGTTGCAACAATAACAACAGTAAGAACTACAACAATACTCACTATAACGATGGCATTAAACCTTTTCGGTTTTGTTGCATACATACAGAGTTTTGAATATTTTATTTCATTAATGCATGTAAAATCCCAGCAGCAAGCTCCAATATGCCACACCATAACGTTCAGCAGCAGTTCCGTCGCCTGCATCGTTTGCTGGCAGGCAGGCTGTTAGCTCGTCACGCGGACTGTAGTAAAATTTAATCGTAAACATTCAATACTCCCCGCATGCTGGCGTCCGTGACGGTCGTGTCGCGGATTTTGTTGCATATGTCATCTTTTAATGCCAAGTGCTGCTTAAGTGGTATGCCACAGTTTTAAACTGACTGCGCACACCAAAATACCGTATATTTATGGAAATTTCGGTGTCGACATGTATGTGTTTTTGAGTGGCACTTAGTTTTGCAACAATGAAAAATCTCCGAGCGTTTCGCAGCTGCCACAGCTGAGTGTAGGCAAATATGATGCGTAGCATCTAAATGAGCCGTACGACATTTTCGCGCTCACTGCTTTAGAAAGTGAAATGAAAACATTCCTCACAGTGCAGCCTTAGGATGCCTCAATATAATTTAAGGCTTTTTTAAAACACATGAGGCATGTATTTCCAAGGAGGAGCATTATTCAGCAACGTCTTTTAGCGTTTCATAAATATGTGTGTAACTAAATTATTGAGATACACGAAGCGCTGACAAAAATTTTGGTGTGCTGACAAAAATTTTATTGCGCTGAATGGTAAATAAATCAATTTGTTGTCAAATATTTTCATAGTGAATTCTAACAAGTTTCACACAAACCAACTTTACCTGAAAAATTAAGTTTTTCAATACTGTGTGGAAAATTTTGGTTATTTTGTTTAATTCAGCTATCGCGCTGAATAACAAATTTACCTTTCTACAACTATTAATTTTGTATATGTAAGACCAACAGTATTACTTAATTTCAAATAACAATTACTACAAATGCACACATATTTGTTTACCCATCAAGCACTCGTTATAAATTCTGGGAAACCCTTTGGAAAATCGCATGTGCATTCACATATGCTAATTTCGTTGTCACGATGCAATTACCGTTTAGCGGCGAAAGCAAATTATGCATACAAATATTGCCACTTCATATAACTGACTCTTTAATCGCCTTTAAAGCCTATTTATATAGTGTTGGAATCATCATTAGTCAATCGCTTACAATATTACGTATGTTGCATACGAAATTCGTATTGCATTAGATGGTGCAATGAAAGTGCTTACAAATGGCTGCGACGTGCGGTCGTCCATTAAAAATATATATGTAAGTTTTATTGCTAAATAGAGGAAAAAATTATGCTTACGATATGCCATACTATGTAAATTTGATCCGCTGAATTGCGCTGAATTAAGCAGAAGTCAGCTGAAAATCATTTATTGCAGTGCCATTATTGAAACACTTGCATTTTTAGTTAGCTGAATTGCGCTGAATTATTAGAAACCAATCGAAAAGCTTTTTAAATATTGCGTTCTTATAATAAATAGAAGATTGCTTGCAGAATTACTCTGAATTAGATTGAATAAAGCTGAAGTCAGTTGATAATTATTTACTCTTGTTCAATGTGGGAACGACAGCAATTTTAGTTAGCTGAATTGCGCTGAATTACCCGATATATTTCTGAAAGCGCCTGTAACAATGCGCTTATACTTGCCGCTATTTATATTTGGCTAAATTCTGCTGAATAGTCACACATTACTCAATTCAGTTGATTTTTTAAAAGTAATTTTCCAATGATTTTATACAACTTAGACTACATCACTACTTACGAATGAACTATGTCAGACGTAATTTTATTGCTGCGGGCACTTTTGCAAATGTGCATATTTTTATCATTCGTACGACTGCTATCATCTCTGTGTCCCACCTATTTATGAGTTTCCGCCATTTGCGAAATTTCACTTCTATACTTCTATACAATTCAATTAAATTCGAGGGCTCGATGGTCCTACGAACAAATGTCGGCATCAACGCTTCAAGTACCAACAAAGATCGCTGTTACACTATTAAACACACACGCGAAAACGACGATAACAGTGGCGCGTCATTTTATGGCGTTGTAGTGTTTTGTTCCAACTGTCAGTTTGACAGTGCGCCTGCGTACTTGTGTAATAAATCATTTCGCCTCGCTGCCAAGGCAAGCCGTCATGCGCTTCTACGGATCGCGCTTCGCTTTCATTGCAACGCTAACTTGCGGATACTCCAACGGCAAGCATGCAATGTCGCAGAACGCTCGTACGCCCAGTTAGAGTAAGAGTACATGCGGCTATTCGGTTTTAGTTTAGGCGCGCGCGCAAGTTTGTGTGTGTGTGAGTGCGCGCAAAATGTTGAATAAACATTTAAATGTGCATTTAGTAACACATACTTAACGTTTGTATTTTTAAGTACTACTAGAGGCCGCTACTACAGCTCGTATGCGGTGGCGGCGTTCTTGCAGCGGCATGCTTCAGCCAACAACGCTAAGCCATAAAATTCATTTTATTTCCATTGGATACTTGCTGTATTGCCATTTATTACACTTACTATTGGTGTCGTTGATGTTGATGTTGTTGTTGTCACTCCTGTTGTACTTGTTGCTACAAGTGTTGTTGTTTTGGACATAGTCAGTTAGCGTCACAAAGCTGTGCGGCCTATAGCAACTCGCCGTGATTATGTTGTTATGGTTTGTATGGCGAGAAAATTGCAATATGTTGCAGTTGAACTTGTCAATATTATGCCAAGCCTTGTTGTGGACAACGTTGTTTTTGCTTATTGATTTTTTTCGCTTTTTGTTTTGGTTAGCTATATGTTGTTGTTGTTACTCATGTCACTTGGTAGTTGTTATACGCGCATTCTCCACCTTTAAGTAAGGAGTGAAACTTTTTAATAGCTTAACCAAGCAGCCGACTTGTTTTAATTTTGCGCTCGTGTTTTTTCGCTTTGTTTTTATAGGCCGGCTGCCGAGCGTCGTAAAAATGTCAAATGTCAAGTTGACAGTTTAATTAGGTGAGGCTGTAACGAGGTATCCAACCAAGCGCAGGATTTATTTTTTCTTTCACTTTGCTTATGTTCTGCTGTGCTCTGTGTTAGTGGCAGCGAATTTTGACAGTGCAACTTTTTATTGCTTTCGCTCTTCTGGTTGTGCTGTCTGCCAGTGCTTCGAGAGCTCAAGCGCGCAAATTTTGACTTTGACGTTTTAAATGCTGCGACTTTTTGCGTTTATTAACTCGCTGCAGCGACACGGTTACCGCCTGCTGCGATTAAGGTTGTGGAAAGTTTGCGCGTCTTTTTTCGTGCTTCACTTTTTGTGCTCCGCTGTCGCGCTATGCATATGTATTGCTCATCATCATTAGCCTGAAATTCCAAATCGTTTTTAATGCGATTAAAAGTGACTAAAATGTCGAGCTCACAATTATATATATATGCATGTATGTATATGTGAAAGCAGCATTGAGCAAAAACTGAAATGAACTCCGAAATGATTAAGCTGAGGCCACAGCGCGCCACAGAAAGTATCTAAAATGAAACAGACCGCGCACCACTAAGCGTTTTAAAAACGTCTGATTTCTTTATAAAAAGCGCTGAGCTGCAAAACATGGAAATTATAAATACCACAGGAAACAACAACAGCAACTACGTATTTATAAATATACATATATTCGTATATATGCATACGAGATCAAGGCGGCGTCACTGCCCACGGCGTCAGCGCTTGGCTTAAAAACGCTACTCTACTCTTGTATTTGTCTTCCTTTTGCGGCTTTGCAGCTTTCTGCGCTTTGTTCGCTACGGCAAGTTTGTGCTTTAAGTTTTTTGTTTTGCGCGCCGCCGTCGTCCAATTAAGGTGCGTTTAAATGAAGCGTAAAATTCAACTTATCGCCGTACATCTACAGACTTAGTAGCCAATTGTTGTTGGACTGCAGTAAGAAAAATAGGTTGTGCATATAAATAAATTAAAAGTAAAAATAAATTAATTAAAATTACAAATAAAAATAAAATAATTAAAATTAAAAAAATTAATTTAATTAAATTAGAAAAAAAATTAATTAAAATTACAAATAAAAATAAATTAATTGAATTTTAAAAAATAAGTAATTAAAATTAAAAAGTTAAATAAAATTAATTAATTGAAATTAGAAAAATATTAATTATAAAATAGATTTACACATATAAGTAATATTTTTGAGTGAAGTTAAGGTGCATCTAAATATTATCTGTTGTTGCAACAATGAATGCCTTCTATGGCATTGTGTTAACAGTTAACTCAATATAATTTGCATGTATGATTATGCGAATTACGAAAATTTTCAGTTTCTTTAATTAAAAATATTTTTTGAAATATATCTAAAAAAAAATTGTTGTAAATCGTTTTTTAAAAATATCTTTACTTTTTTTGCAGATGGTGCAAGCAATACAAGTACTTCGGTTTCACCTTTTAGAGTTAGAAAAAGTAAGTGCCTCCCTTTATTTAATTTATAAAATATATAAGTTATGAAAGAAGAATGCAAAAGAGTAAAATTTTATAACAGAAATAAAAAAAACATTAAAAAATATACTAAAAGTTAAAAAAACAAAATATTTTTCATAATAAATATTTTATAATTTCAAGTTAAAAACATGTTTTTCAAAATACTTGCAAAATGCGGATATGCAAGCTTTTTTTAACTACTTCTCTGTTGAAAACATGAATGCTGAATAGCACTAATATTCTTAAGATGCTTTGAAATTATTTAAGGCATTAAACAAGTGGTATATTCTAAACAACAGTATTCAGCAAGATTTTTTGCATGATATATACATGCTTCTGAAGAACTTATTACGACTTACATAGCGCTGACAAAAAAATTCGAGTGCTGAATAAAAATTACTGTGCTGAATCGAGCTATATTAGTTCAAATGCAGTTACTTTTAAAGAATTTTAGTGTGCTGACAAAAAATATTCTTTGCTGAATAGCAAATAAATCAAATTCAAAAGGTTTTTAACATTTACAGTACTAAACTAACATAATGCTACAATAAATTCAGTTGCAAGTTGCTTAAGACAGTTCACTTATAGCATCATACAGGAATAAGGCGCTGAATTTAGCTGAATAACGCGAGATCTTGCTGAAAACACGCAATCAAATAGTTTTGGTCATAACAACTTACTTTACAAGCAAAATTTTATAAAACTGATTACATATAATGTCGCATACAGAGAAAGAAGTCACAAATGCTACAACAATTCATTGAATGTACTTCAATTATGCAGGCATTGCGCATTTCTTAAGCTGAACACCAACAATTACATACATATTCACATGGCAACGAGTTACATTGCCACATGATTGTCAGGCAATTTATGCGCCTTTTAAACTTGGCTCGTAGCTGAAAGCCAAATGTCTAAATTAAGTCAATACTGATCAGGGTGCAATGAAATGAAACGTCAAATGACAATAACCAGTCGAATAACTGGCTAAGCGGTCATGCGGACGGGTAAACGCGGTAGACGGACGGACGGACGGATGCACGCGTTGACTACAGCCAGCTGGCTGAATGAATGAATGAGTAATTGGTTAGTTGGCTGAATTGTTGCTGACATGGTATGGTAATTGTTGTCAGCAATAAAAATCGTCAGCAGCGCTAACAAAGCGCACAACAAGAGCTGATATTAAATTTCAACAGCATGCTAAGTGCGCAACATATGCTGCTGTTCGCACAACTGTGGCACAATGGAAAATGTCAGCTTGTTGTGCGGAAAATAGCCCAAAATGTGCTGTAGACTGCTGTTGGCAATTCAATTTAATGCTTTATTTATGTGCGCATTTATTGTGCTCCCTATTATACACTCGATATATTAATGACCAATCAGTGGCGACATGAAAATGGCATACCACACACAAGTTGCGGGCTGACAAGCAAATGTTTTTGCGTATTTTTGTTATGAGAAATGATTTTTTTTATTATCTTCAGACATAAGTTCATATTTTTTATTTTTGAAAATTTGAAATTTTTTTTATTTTTTTTAAATAATTTTTTTTATCTAAATTAATTTTTTTTATTTAATATTTTTTTATAATTTTTTTGTTTAATTTTCTCATGCTGCTGTCATATATGGTTCCCACATTTACATAACTGCTCTCACATGTTCAGACATACACATTACATATATTCTATGCACATTCCTTAGCAGCTTATCAGCTACATGTGACCACTTGCCGCCGTCATAGCTCATACAAATAGCAACATTAATGACTTGTTTCCCTCCACTTTTTTTTTGCTTCTATTCTGATTTTTATTTCAACTTTAATTGTGTCCCGCTTTTGTTTGTTTGCCTGCATAAACAAATAATTCCGCAACCATTCATAGCAACAAAAACAACAAACACGATTTTAATGTATGCAAACAACCAGCAAACAGCAACAAAAGTATCAAATGCGCCACCAACACGAACTTTAACAATATCGGCGGTGGCGACGCCAACACCAAGCACCACACAAAACAATACAAGTAACAAATAGTCTATATAATAAAATAAATGGCAATAATAAAAACAGCAGAGAGCAGGTGAAAAGTGAGATACGTGCATATGCTATGTATATATGTGAGAAATAAAAAAAAAACACATTTTTATTTATTATAGAAACGCGCTCGGCTCATTGTTTGACATGTGCTGTCATATAATGCAGCAATGTTGCAAGGGAAATGCTACTTTTTGTCAAAACTTCATTATTTTCAAGTTTTATGAGTAATATTTGAAAATTCAAAAATTTAAATCAAAAATTTTAATCACTGAAAAAATCGAAAAAAATTAAAAATTAACAATTTTTTTTTAATTATTTTAAAATTTTTTACAAAAATAAATAAATTAATAATTTGTACACACACACACGCACAAATAATTAATTAATTAAAAAAAAAAAGAATTTATATAATGAAATAATCGCAAAAAAGTGTTATACATTTTTTTAAATTAATTTTATTAATTTAATTTTAATTGAATTAAGAAAATTATAAAAATTATTTAATAAATTTTTTTTAATAAGTTTTTATTCGATTTTATTAATTTAATTTGATTAATTTTTAAAATATTTTCTTTTAATTAATTAAAATATTTGAATAATAATTGATTTAAGAAAAAAATATAAAAATTATTTGATTAATTTTATTAATTTTTATAACAATTTTTTATACGATTTTATTAATTTAATTAATTTAATTTTTTTAATTTTTGAAATAAATTTTTTTTAATTAATTAAAATTTTTATTGAATTTTCGAATATGTTCTGTACTCAAAATATATTCAACCATCGCAAGCCTTAAATATTGCCATTCACGCTCTAAGCACCACCGCAACTGTAGGCCATCAAATCGTTATAGGGCCACTCTTATGTAGTTCCTGTCTGTCTGTCTGCTTATTGTACTATCTAAGCAAACTAATAACCGCCATAAAAATCATGAGGTGTGATTTTACATTATGTACACCGGTAGTTTCTAACTAACATTTTCATTTTATTTTAAATTCTTTTAAAAGTCATTAATTTTCCTCCATTTTTTATTTAAAAAGGTAACAAAAACATAATTAATATAGGAAAATATCTATGCATTTTTCATTTTTACAATATACTGATACCAAAGTATAGATAAGAAAGGCTGCTGCCACCTAAAAATGCACAGCTTGCGCTCTAAACAACACGTTGTTTGCTCCACCGCTTACTTTCTCAGGGTCAACTCGTCAATTTTCAGTTCAAAAGATTATATCATACTGCCAACTTTTAACGCTTTGCTAGACATCCGCACTTAGTCTATCAAAAATAGCTTGCATAAATTACTAAAATTAGAAACCAAAAAAATGTTTGTGGCTTGTGTGCATTAGATTCATGCGCTGTTGGTTAGTAAATTCACAGCAACACCCACTTCATTATAACATTTCATTTCCACACGACTTTTTTTCGGCTACTAATTTCTACTAAAGAGCTAATTGTTAGTTTTCCTAATTTGCTACAAGCATTTTATGGGGGTGTTTTATTTTTATACCATTTCGAGTGACCCTCAAAATTTTTTTTTGTATACACACTGTAGAAGAGGAAAAAATGCAAAACAGCTTGAAAATTCAAAATTAATGCGTGTTGCTTAAAAATTAATTAAGCAAATGCTTAGCCAAGCATAACTCGGACAAAACTCCAGCGTCAGCGCCGCAAGTGCTGGTCACTACAAACGCAACTACACATAACTACAATAATATCATTACGTCAATAAAATGTGCGCCATAAAATTCGCTACAGTGGCCGCGGCGTTCTTGAGCGCGCAACGTGGCTTGACTGTGTCTACAGGCTGCCACAACAACGCCACCTTACTTTTTCATGTTAATTATTTTATTTTTGTTTTTGTTATTTTCCACTGTCCACTCGGCGCGCAGCGTCTTGTGATTTTCGTTAAGAATTAAGTGAGAAATTATGCAAATGCATTTTATTAGTACGAAAGTAAATATGGTAAATACCTGTGTGTGTGTGTGTGCTTGGTATGGTAAAATTACAATAAATTCCCACTTAGCGGTAAACAAATATATTACTCACCTTGTGGCCAGACTTTGCCTGTGCTTTGGCGCTGACCCACGGCCGTCAAGGTAAAATCCATGCTTATAACTAGGCGTAGCTTTTAAGCATTGGCAACAGTTGTTATGCGGCGCAACATGTTGCTTATCAACATTTTCATATTGCCGCCTCACATGATCATCCGTTGCAGCAGCATTTAGTGTTTTGAATGTTTTTTTTGTCTGTCTTCTTACGTTTTTATCGCTTTCCAGCTGAACTTGATCCCTCTAGTCGCCAAAGAAAAAAATAAAAATACAAAAGTATAAATAAGTGTAGAAGAAAAACGAAAACGAATTGTTGAAAATCAATGATCGCATACAAATGAATCGCGTAGTCTGTGTCTCTGCCGTGTTCCAGTTGGGTTTTTTGGTTAATTCGTATTTGTTGTATTTGTTCAGGTAAATGCGATTGTCTGCTGCGGTTGCTATATATTATTGTTGTCTGCTGTTCGATTTATGTATTGCCTATACATATGTACATACAAACCTGCATACATATGTGTCTGTTTTGGTTTCAATTTCAATTCGACTTTCAAGTTTGCTCCGAAACTGTGCTGCTGCAACCGTTGTTGCTGTTGTTGTTGTAAATCGTTTTTTCACTTTGTTTTGGAAACATGGTATATTTTATATACTGTTGTTTTTGTGTTTCAGAGTGGTATTTTTTCGGTTAGTGTCAGCTTTTGTTGTCACATTTTTGGCCTAAAACTGATTCGGGATTTGGGTTGCTTTTTCAATTGCTTGTCGCATTGCCGGCTTGCATTGCTTGCCGACACACTGACTTAAGTCGCACTCGTTATAAGCGTAGTGATGACAAACTGGTTTTCGCTTGTGACTTAGTTACTTTTTTGTTTTAATTCGTGTTGTTAAAAATACGTTTAATATGCATAGCAATAGCCAAAATTTTAATATTAAATAAAATTTTATTTCTTATAGCGTAGTACTACTGATGAATGTTTTATATCAATTACACTTTGCTTATCCAAACACACAGCAGTTGTATTATTTGCGTATACATTACTGATTTATTGAGCTGATTTGGCTGTTTTGTAGTTATATTCAACATAAATATTATTGACCTTTTAATATGTAACCGTATTCACACATTCAGCTAAGCTGAATTGCGCTGAATTGCATTTTTTGCAGTTATGTGTAACATAAGTGCCAGGAACCTTTTAATATATAGCTGTTTTCACATATTCAGCTCAGCTGGATTTAAATTTTACTTGTAATTTTAAAAGCTTTTGCTAGTCAATTGTTAATAACACATTTCTTGCGTTGCTTATCTTAGTTACTGATATCAATTACAAGCATAGCTATGTTTACGGCTTGTTTTCTCAAGCTAATGCTGCTGAATTACGCACCACGCTCCCTCGCATCATGCGAACGTCGGTTCGTTTTGAGTAATGCAATAAAACGGTGAAATTAGTTTTGTACAGCTGATATTTGCTTTGAATGCATATTGTGCAAACTCAACAGCGCTTGCGTAAAAACGCAATTGCGTGAACATACGTTGCAATCGTTCTTAATTACTGCGACTTTCATTGTCGCACTTACAAACAAAACTTTTCCTTTTTTGTTAGTGAAAGCCATACATTAAATATGTAGGTCTGTTGCACGCTTGTTGCAAAAAGTTAATGAACTGTTGATAAGTTGGCATTAGCGTTGCCTTTTGACAAATGAGTGCTATTAGCGTTGGTTGCTAGAAGCCGCGGAATCACCTAGTTTTCACTACTCAACTGACGCTACTTTTTCTGGTGAGTGGTGAGTTTCTCCAGCCGCTTTTAAACCATAATCTCAATATTACTTCTAAATGAAAAAATATAAATTTTAATAAATATTTTATACAATTTAAATCATATTTTTATCAAGTGCCAAGTCTTGTAGTTTTCCACTACACATTTCGACTTGTCTACAACAAATTTGGAAACATTTATGCATCAATTCGCCATACAACCATCCGCCGATTCGTCGATCCACCCATGCATGCACATGTCCATTTAGTCAACTGAACCAACAACTGGCTTACCCACCTCCCAGCCGGTCTTGCTTCCAATACGATTTGTTCATATCCAACCGGTAATATGTGTGCTCAGTGCATATATGTTTATATATTTGTATATATGTATATGTGCCGTTGCATATGTATCACTTTGTACGAATGCATGCAACCCAGTGTGACCAGTGATCTTTATCGCATCCCACGACAGGTTTTTGTTTTGTCATTTGTCACTCACTCGCTGCGGCGCTTTGCGGCTCAGAGCTTCCTGAGAACAGCGATTTATCGAAATGAAAAACAAAAATAAATAAAATATAAAAAAAAATTAAAAATAACAACAGAAACAGTAACAGGAACAGAAACAGCAACAGAAACTTAAATTATAACATTTGTGGTAGAATGAAATTTTTTGCATATACTTATTTCAATATATTGTAATAGATGTCGTAAATAGCAAACGACAAATCACTTACAAATTGAATAAAGATTATTTTATTAAATAAAAAAATAAAAAAGGTTTTCACATCTTTTTAGTCGCAGCAAGTGCGCTTTTTCGGCATATTTGTACGCCTCTTGACGCCTGCCAGCCCACAGCTTCATTATTGCAATATCTTGCTACATTTGTCAGCTTGTGGCAACATCTGCCCTATTGACAAACTGTCTTTACGTTCCCTAGTATATTTTTTCTAGAATTTCGTTTTTTATAAATGTTTTGCTATTTGCTTCGCTTGAAAACCTGTTCCCCGGCTCAAACACCCAGACACAGTAGTCTGGCAATGCGCTAAAAAGGGTCTCAGTGCCGCTGTGACGCCACACGGTCCACACGTACATCCGTTTGCAATTGCAGCGGCATAAACAGTCAGCTACACGCCTAACTAGTAACCCACTCTGAGTTTGCGCCGTACACGCGCTCTACTTATACTCCAATAATTAACTATATTTCTGGTTGTTCACTTGCTTTTTTCCAATAATAACAATAATAGTAAGCGTTTAAGGCTTGCTGCGAGTTTTTTTATTTAATTTATTTATATATTGTTTTCTTATACACTTGACTGCCAGCTAGCTCGCTTAATAATCAAGCGACTTGAAGTCACTTGTCGTCATTTAGATATCTGCGAGAGGAAATCGAAAATTACTACAAAAAGATTTGCATCTGCATTTAGCAGATACAACTAGCAGACAAGCAGCATGCAAAGTGAATCTATATACATATTTATATAGATGTATATATACTTATACATTGTGTAATTTGAAATGCGAAGTTCAAGCACTATTCTTAAGTAGTTTTAGCTTGCGTGACAGGCACTTTTGTTTTTCATATGTTATAACTATGTATATGTGTATCTAAGAGATAGCCGACTTACCTCTTCTTGTTTTAACAATCAATGTGGCAAGCTGATGCTTTGCTTTTGCAGCCAGCGCGCTGCGGACTTGGTCACATGCAAACGCAAACTACAAGCTGCACAAACATATTTACAAGTATGTTTGTATGCATGTGTGTAGTTGTATGGATGTATTAAATATGTAAATTTTGTACCTTTTCCTACGCCACTCATTTTAGTCAAAACTTGTTGCTTAACGACACAATGAATGATTAAAAAATTATGTATGCGTTACTTTTTCAAGATTGTCGATGCTGATAAATGCATTAAAATGAGAAGAACAATTAATGGCAAGATCAAATGGAATGTGTTTTGGGGACAGAAGAGTGGCTAGCCGAGTTTTATCTTGGCTGGGTTGTTGTTATATGGAGTGCTGGGAAGAAAACTGTCATTTAAGGCATTTGAGCGTAAAAAAGTTTAAAATAAAATATGTTTTAAATATGTTTTTCTTCAAATTCGAATTTTTTTTTAATGCTGAAACAGTATATGTCATGACTTTTATAATTATGAAAACAAAATCAACTTACAATTTCAAAAATATTTTATTATCTTCATTATATATGTATGTATGTATACATATAAATTTTGATTAGAAATACGAAAAGACTTTTTCGACTACGCAATCTAGTATACTGTTAGTACGGAATAATATTCATGATTTTTTTATTTTTCTCACTACAATTTATTTTTTTTTGCCGAATTGTGTTGGGTGTACTATATATTAAAATATACACTTTTCTTTAACTAAAAAAAATTAAATTTTGCCAAAAAAACATTTAATAATAAAAAAAATATTTGAAAAAATAAAAAAAAATAAAATGAAAATAAAATATAAAAATACTTCACTCTTTCCATTATACTTATAAAACTCACCAAAAACTGAAGTTCTTACTTCGAAGATTAAATCTATTAGAAATCATTTGCGAATTTCATACAACAACACACACTGGAGCCATACATTTCATCCACCGTTCCCAAAGCCACTTTAACACAAAGGCTAAATTTGAAAAGCTCGCGTTTACCTGCGCTGTGTTCTTTGCCACCACCGACAAGCAATTCCGCGACCAACCAACAAATGTTGGGCGCGAAGAAGATGGCTGGCTGCATGGCTGATACAACAAAAGACTTACTGCCGGCAAATCGCATGCAAATTAGCTTTTGTGTGTATCCATGTGCAAAAATAGCACAACAAAAATCACATGTGAGGACTGCGTATAAAATGAAGGGCGCAAAAAATAGCGCGTAAAACCTGAAATACGCTTAAATGGCGGGCGACTATATTAAAAAAAGTAGAAAATTAAAAAGAAAATCACACACACACACATACAAATACACAAACGCACAACACACTAAAGGTTGTGGCACCCTTTCAATAGTATGCAAAAACACACATAAACGCACAACAACAAAGTTCATGCGGAATAAAACCAATTTATCTTCTCCACTACTCGCATCTGCAGCAAAGCACTCGTGTGGCTAACTAAACCGCCAGCTGAAATGCAAAAATCGCATAAATATGCAGAAAAGTCGAATTGCTTGCGGGCACACATACCAAATATGCATACGTATACATAAGTATATTAACCTACAAAGTTTGCGCACTAAAGTACGCGCAGCTGTGACGCATGCGCAGCAACAACAACGCGCCAGTCTGGCATAGCGCTTGCACTTGTGGATGCAAGGCAGCGTATTAGCCGAAACCTTTGAGCGATTTAAATGTTTTATTAACCTTTTTTAGCGTGCATATGTGTGCACAAGTGAGCACGATGAACAGCAGCGATAAGGAAATGAGCGCGATGCGCGTTGCTGTAATGCAAATTAGAGTGCAACGCGCGAGTATGTGGTGAGTTGGGCAAGTGTAGCGCCAAAAAAGCGATGCGTAAATGTTGCGCTATGGAGTCATTAAGCTAAAGTCTTATTAAAAATTGCAAAGAATTATTGTTTGTCAATCTAAACTGGTTTCATTTTTGACGTGGCACGATGATCCTTGATATTTTCACTGCTTAACGAAAGTATCTAGACATTTTCAAATTTTGTGTTAAATACTTTTTCTATAGTTTTTACATTACCCTCCCATGCTCCACCTTTTTCTTACCAAAGCCTTCAAAATTCCTTTGCTCTGCCGCTATTTGCTTATTTACATATTTCGTGGCACAGTTTAACTGCGCACAAAAGCAGTCAAACTAGTTTCATGCAGCATTGGCATCTTCAAGTTGTAGCCAAAAAAAAAACCATAAAAAAAAATAAAATCAACTTACCTGCTGTTCATGGTCTTCTGGCAGCTCTTGCGTGCACACACCAATGTGAGCGTTGTTGAAAGCACTATTATATATAGTTTTCTATGTAAATTATGTACTTTAGCAGTTATTATGCATAATATTACGTCAATTTCAAAAATTAATTGCTTGCCACAAATTGTTGCAAATACATGTTGCAAGTTGCATTTGCCAAAAATCGTATCCAAAGTTGTTTCATGTTTCATATTCGTCCTTATGTAATTATATAACATATCCATAATAAAAATTTAGTTGTTTGCAACAAATTGTTGCATGTGAAAGTTAAGTGTTGCATTTGCCAAAAATCGCATCCAAATTTCCTAAACACTTCGTCTGCTGTTTTATTAAACTCTACCAGACACAGCGTGCCACCTCTTTATTGAAACTCTTTGCCTTCTTGCAACAGTTATATACATACATACATATAGTATGTATAATAAGTTGACCAGCTTGTTACTTGGACGCGCTAGCGTTTGCCTTGTCATTTCGTGCAACTTCCAAAGGGACTGCAAGAATGCGTCGCAGAAATTCCTTAGCGCAGACGTTGACGCTTTTTTCCGTCAAAATACACACATCACACTTGCTGCCGCCACTGCCGCCTCCGTGTGTTGCAGCTAGCTGGTAGTGTTGCTGCACTTGTGTTTATGGAAGCGCTGGTGGTGTGACAGATAACATGCGTACAAATCAATTTCGTGCCAGCCGACGCTCCGCTGTCGTCTTCGACATTTGTTTGTTGTTGGCGTTGCAATGCCATCATAAAACGTCAACATGCGCATAACAATAATCGTTATAATAATTACAATAACAATAACAGCAATGATAACAATACCAGGCAACGGCGAGTGAACTCACAAATAATTATTGCAATTCCAGCAGACATTTTCAGTGAAATATTTTTGTTTTCGCTTTTGCTTGTCGCATTGTTGTTGGCGTTCGTTGCGCACGCGCTTGTAAATATATTTACAATTGATATGCATTTACATACATACTTATATGTATATATTTTATGGCGCGATCTTTGCTTGATGCGCAGTTGCGATAATTACTACACCAGCCGCAGCAGTAGTAACAAAAATAACACTTACAATAACAATAACAATAACAATGATCATAAACATAATAATTGTTTGATTAATCTGTCAGTGTTGAGGTTGACAGTTGAATTTCGTTCGTTGCAAGTGTTGCATTTTGGTGTGTGCTTATGTGGCATGCACTTGCTGCATGCATGTTCAGTGTGTATGTGCTTTGCTGTTGAGGGAATATCGGCGCGGCTATTAATTGCGCGAAAAATGCTGCTTGCAACGAGCGCATATTTTATGATGAATGAATGTGTGAACGATGCGCTGAATGGGTAATTAAATATATTTGCATATTCGCTTGGAAACGTCTATTAATTTGTTGCATGAAAATGTGGAATAAAAAAGATTTGTAAAAAAAAAGTTATAAAAGTGTATGAGTAATTATTTGCATTCTTCTTTCCAGGCTTATATTATTTTATGATATACATATATTTGTAATTGTATATAATATATTAAATAAGCTTTATACGTTTTGCATAAAAGTGATTTATTACGAAAGTTTCATGTAAATTAACAAAAAAAAAAATTAACTAGAGTATACTTCGTAGAATAAAAGAAAATGGCTTGAAAAAAATTTAATATAATAATAAAATTCTAGGGAATTCAAAAAAAATGTTACAGAAAAAAAAATTAATTAAAAATTAAATAATTAAAAATTAAAAAAATTAAATAATTAATTAAAAAAAATAAAGTAAAGAAAATGGAACTAACGAAATTAAAAAAGGAATTATTATAAAAATTAAATAATTTAATTAAAAAAATTAAATTAAAAAATGTAAATTAAAAAAAATTAATAAATTTTGTTTTTAATTTAAATTTTTTTAATTTAATTTTTTATTTTAAATAATTTTTTTTTAATTAATTAATTTAATAAAAAATTTAATAAATTTTGTTTTTAATTTAAATTTTTTTAATTTAATTTTTTATTTTAAATAATTTTTTTTTAATTAATTAATTTAATAAAAAAATGTTTGTATAAATTTTTATATTTATTTTTAGTTAATTTAATTTAAATTAATTAATTAATTTAATAAAAAAATGTTTGTATGAAGTTTTATACTTATTTTTGATTCAAAATTTAATTTAAATTTAATTAATTAATTAAAAATAATTTTTTGTCAAAATTTCAGGCAAATAAATATTTTATTTTTTTATTGCATCTTTGGGAATTAAAAAAATATGGAAACAAAATAGTGTTATTTAAATAAAAAAATTTAAAAAAAATTATTTTTTTTTAATATTTTATTAAAAAAATTCATTAAAGCGTATATAACCGTTTTGATCTGTCGCTATCACGCGCTCACTTCGTTGTTGCTTTCCAATAAGCTAGCGAGCTCTGCTATGACAAATCGAAGACAGCTATATTTAATGCAAGCACACAATTATTAACAAATTTTATAAATAACATTTAGAGCAATTTAAATAAAAAAGCCATTACTCTTTTCTCTTACGAGATTATGCTATTAGACACTCACTGAGTTATTAAATTATATTTAATTACAAAATAAATAAACGCTTCAATTAAGGGAAAGCAATATGTGTTATAACACATGCCTTTTGCAGTTTAGTGTAATATATGGCGTATTAAACGGCTGTAATTTGCATTAGAAACCTTTAAATTAAATTTAATTTAGCATATTTATTAACTCTAATACATCACTTTCTATGCAAAATAATTATTGTATTATTAACTATTTAGAATTTATAACAGACAAGTGAAAAACACGACGCTTAGCAATTTATTGTCCCACAAATAAAAAAAAATGTTGAAACCCAGCAAGTAAAACGTACAAAATTCTACAAAATTTATCAGAGCATTTTACCCACCAATCAATACCCAAAAACAATTGTTTAGTATTTTTTTAATTATTGACATTTGTTTAAATAGCAAGCGAAAGAAATTGCATAAAAATTCTAAATATTTAAAAATATTTTAATTGTATAAAGTATCGAGCATAGTTTGTAAATTTTTGAAAACAATTTTGCAATCACAACTCATGAACTATTTTTCTCTCTTTCTCTTTCTCTTCTTCTCTCTCTCTCTCTACCGCTCTTTTTCTTCGTGTTCTCTGTTATGCCATTGCAGGTGCATGAATTATGCGATAATTTCTGTCATCGATATATCTCATGTTTAAAGGGTAAAATGCCAATAGATTTAGTGATTGACGAACGGGACACCACCAAACCACCAGAAGTAGGTTCAGCTAATGGTGAAGGAAGAAGTAATGCCGACTCGACATCGCACACCGATGGAGCTAGTACACCAGACGTTGTGAGTACCCCCTTCGCGGGAGCACATGGTCCTATATTGGCGAGCTACAATGCGGTGGTGCACCCATGTTCGTAGTACGATAACGACCTTCTTGCAAAAACGAAGCGGGTGCTCACAATGCCCTGGGATTAAAATAAATTAAATTAAATTAATTTCAAAAAAATAAAAGCAAAAAACAAGAAAGATAATAATTACAGTAAAAAGCAAGCAAATAAAAACAGTTCCGTACTAATTAAATTTAAAATGAAAACGAATAATGCCAAAAAAAAAATTGCAAAACTTCAAAAAAGCATAAGAAAAATTCGAACGAGCTCAAACTAAGCCACAAACAAATTTGTAAATTAATAAAACTAGAACTCGTTCAAAACAAGAGCCAATAGCACAAATGAGACCCACACCGCTACAACAATGACAACAAACAAATTCGCAAATTCAAAAGGCGTTACGCACACGTATAGCAACAAAGAAAAATGGCAATGGGCAGCCTACCAAGCTGACAAAAACAAAAAAAAAATCGCTCAAAAACCGAAAAAAGCACAAGTAAAACACGAACAATAAACGAACAAACGAACGCACGCATGCACACAAACTAGCCGCCAAGCGCCACAGCAGCAGCAACAACAGCAAGTGAGCAACATTTCAACGCAGCAACAAGCTACCACTGGTGGATAAATGTCCCGGGCAGCCAAATGCAAGCGAACATTTTTATTTGTGTAAAAATCAAACGAAAATGGACAGCAATGAGCGGCAATTTTTATTGCGAAAATTGCAGCATTGCCAGGCGCGAATTTATTTGCACACAAAACAGCAGGCATTACAGTCAAAAGCTGCCAGTTGCACATTGCAATGAAAATCATTTGCTGCTGTTGCTGACGCAGACGCAGACGCAAATGCAGCTGCTGCGTCGCCACCACTGTCACAGCCATTTTTCATTGTCACTATACGTGGGTGCAACACCGCTGCGGCAACAAAGCGTACAAAAACCACACACCAAACAACAACAACAACAATTGACAAACAATAAAAACCATAGCAAAAGTAAAAGGCAAAGAACAGTGAATTTGTTTGTTGGCAGCCAGCATAGTTTGAAGTGTTGCAACATTGTTGCTAGCAACATCTGTAAGTGTAGTATGCATGAGTTTGTTGCAAGCCGCAATGTTGCAGTGTTTCGCAACTCTGCTGGTGTGCGGTGAGAACAATTGAAATTGTGTAAATAGCACATAAGAAATTTTTGCATTACAATAACAACAATGGATTACTAATCCAGCCGCATAATAAGCATTGTTTTTGTTCATTGTTTTTTGCAAAAAAAACCTATTGTAAAAATTATTTCATAACTACAAAGCAACAAACAACAACAACTAAACAAAAATACAAATTTGTAAAAAGTTTTCCAATAATAACAAAACTAAAAGTTACCATTAAAAAGGAAGAAGAAAGCAATTTTTAACACAAAAGTACCACAACTTAAAAAAAGTAACGAAAAAAAGAAACAAAATATTTAATTTTGCATTCAAAACAACCAATGCCAGGGTTTTTGAACTAAATAAAAAGTTTTGAAATGAAGCCAATGCGCAAACGCAAGAAAACAGCTCCATTGAGCATTTGTTTGAAGCGCATTGAAGAACATGGAATTGTGAGAAAAAGTACTTCGTTTTTGCAAGAGGCCCATATAGCTCGCCAATATATATTTAAATATATTTATATATATATATGTATATATAAACTAATATATATATATACATATTATTGTATATTAATACAAACAACTATATATATATACCAACAACCATAAATACATACTTATATATATTTACCTTATATATTAAATTTTATTTCAACTAATCCTAAAGATTTAAACTAAATTATTTACTTATGGTATATACACTTATGTATGTATGTAGTTAACTACTTACCGAGAACCTACCGCCCATCATAGCATTAAAGCGCGCACAATTTTGCCAAGCTAAACGGTGGTTTAGGCCACAAATAACGGTATCCTGTCAGTAACCAATTTTGTATTACTGTTTGGAGCGCCGTTAATGCCGTTATGTGGTTATTAATTATTATGTTTTCGATGACTAGAAAAATTCCAAACAAATTAGTCGAGAAAAAATTCGTTTATTTTTTTTTTTAATATTTTCTGTATATAGTCAAAGCGCGCGTACCCCAAACGACAATATTCAAGTAAATATATTCAAATTTTTTGTTTTGGGTTTTTTTTTTGTTTAACATTCATTTTACCTTCAAACTGGCGCATCTTTAATGCTTTTGTTGCCCTCTCACTATCCTTAAAACTGTTTATCCCAAACAAAATGCAACCCAGGATTCAGCGAACCAGCAACAGCTGCAACAACATTTCACGCCATTGGAGCAGACTTATGCGAGCTATCACATTAAAAACGAAGCGGATTTTTAGTAAAATGCTGCAGTAAGGTGGAGCAGTGAGATCTGTTGCAAATGAAAATTATTTATTTCGACTATTTGAAATTCAACCAACCAAAGGTAGGCGCTTTCATGCTCCAAGCTTCAGAGTATATGAACGGTTTAATAACGCAATAGCCGCTTTAAGAGAAAATAGAAGTTTTTTGCGCGTACGACGTACTCCAACGAGCGCTTGCCGAGCTGTTGGCGTGTGTGCTTGAGCACTTTGGTGGTTAAGGGTTCAAAGTGCAACATAAAGCTTAGTTTGCAGTTGCGAAGCAAGTTTCATCTATATGTATGTGTGATATGCTAACATTTTTACATAATGTGAGCGGCAGCGCATATTTCTTACAACAACTCTTACATAATATCGAAAAACAAAAACACTAAATTTCAATCATTACTACTACAAATACTACTATAACTACTACACCACTACTACAGCAACTGCTGTACGAAACAGATATACGTAATAACTGCTAATGACTGAGAACATAAGTAACTAATTGAAAGGAGGAGTATATACAAAAGCAAATAACTGCAAAAAATATTAATAATATATATTTAAATATATATAAATATATATATACATGTATATGTATACAAATAAAGCGAAAGTCTAGTGTATATTGTGAGCGAAGTTCTAGTTTATAGTCAATAACAGGGGGCAATAGGGGAACTTTTTTTTGTTTTGTTTTAGGTTAGCGTTAAGTGTAACTGTAAACCGATATACGTAATATATGCACTGAGCGAAATTTTTTTCCGTCGTTTTTTTTGTTTGATTATTGTGACTGGGGTTTGAGTCCGTTTCGACGGTGCACTAGTGGCAGGTAAATTTTGTAAAATAGTAGCATTAACTTCAGCGTTACAAGTTTATTTGAATTATTATGTAAGCTATATATATAAATAATATATATATTTACAAATTGGAGTGGAAATGGTGGAAAAATGTTAGTATTACTGCAAAATTTTCAAAAATATTCCTTTGAAAAGAAGTAAAATCAACTTTAAATACGTAATTAAAGATTAGGCTTAGTTTAAAACAAAATACACAAACACAAAGTATACGATTTTTCTTAAGAGAAGTTAAAAACAACAAAAATACAAGCGGTTATACCATTTGAAAAATACAAAAATACCAACACGTCCTTAACAAACATACAAACATGCATTATAACGCACTAATAAATATGCATTAAATAAAAAAATTAAAATTTGCATAATTTCTACGCTTGTGTTAAGCACTTTTTCTGCGTACTGTTAGCTTTTCGATCAACTTTTCGTGGCAACAAAAGATTTTGTTCTTTAAACCCAACATTAGAAACTTTGTTTCGCGCTTTCAACTTGCCAATTCGACATAAATTTGATTTCCCACCAACAACTACACAAACAAAAAATTATTACAACCGACAGTGCTGTTCATAAAAATGTAACAATATATACGTAACTTACTTAACTCAGTAAAAAGGAGAGGAAAAAGTGGCGCAATAGCTAACAAATAACAGTAAGCGAATAAGAATATGTGTATAACAGGTTAAAAGTTAGCTAATAATATTATATAAAAACAAAGCAAGTTAGTGCGTGTATAAGCAAAATGATAAAAACACAAAACCTAAGTTCAAATGAAAGTATACGAAATGATTTTTATTTTTTTTTTTATTAAATTTAACTATTAATTTAAAGTGTTGAATTTTAATATATAGCAAGTTATGAGGAGAATATACATACAAATATACGAAAAATTACTTACAATAAATATTTAATTCATTGCTACAAACTAACAAACAAACTAACACACATCAAATGTATACTACTACTATGCTACTTCTATGGATAGCCTGCTAAGGGCGCACTCCGCGTTGGAGTGCGTTGCAACCATGCAAGCAAGATACTACCATACCTACTATGTACATTGTGACTTTACTACTTCCTTAGCGTATAGAAAATAAATAAAAAAATATTTTACTAAAAACTTAAACTAGAGGTAATGCGGTAAGAAGAGGGGTAATGGAAGTGTTTAGGCAGACATTTAGTAACAAAAACTGCATAGAGCTTTCACTGGAAAGTGCGAAACAGCTTTTTTGATTTTTTTTTTTTAATTTTTGTAAAAAATAAGTTTTGAAGTTAAAGCTTTCAGTGAAAAGTGCCAACGAGCTTTTATGAATTTCTTGAAATTTTTTGTGAAGTAAGCACATTAAAAGAAGATATTATTTTCATAAACAGTTTTGTCTCCAAAAGCTTAGAATATATAAACAGAGTAGAGCTTTCACTGAAAAGTGCGAACGAGCTTTTTTTTTTGTTTGTAAAGTTAGCTCATTAAAAGTAAATATTTTTTCATTAACAGTTTTGCCTTCAAAAGCTTAAAAAATATAAAACTTTTCATAAACATTATTATTTTTGTATTTTCTTCGCAAACTACATTTGCAATCGCGTACCAATTTTTTTATTTACCAAAAGCCATAAAAATTGCTAATATTTGCACTTGAAGCTCAAACCACTTAAAACAAATAGCTTTCACTCTAATGTTGTACAACTTTTAGTGAAAGCTCCTCAAGTTTTCATAAAGCTGTGAACACTTCCATGCCGCTCTTTGCGCCACTCAACCTGTAAACATGTATACTAACTTGTTCTTTCGCTTCTATATAACATACGTACTTAAAACCCGCAGAGGGTGATTTCAAACTTAAATGTGGAAACCGAAAGGACAATGAACGTACTAACTATATATAAATCTAGCATACTTATTATTATTATAAATATAAATACCATATTATACACATATATATATATCTTATTTTTTTTTTGCTTCGATTGTAAAGCTATATGGGCATTGATAACAGCAACACAACAATAAAAAGCGTTGAATCTATAAATAATCCAAAAATTATGGTAAACCAAGTAAACGAAAATTTCAAAACTTTTCAAACTGCTGATAGCAATTTTTGAAATGCAACAAAATTTTTTCTAATGTAATAAAACTTGTATACGTTTTTCTTTAACTTACGCGTAAGTGAAGAAAATAAAAAAAATATAATAATTACGCAATTATAAATAGGAGTGAGGTGTGGAAATTTAGCATTGATAGTAAATAAAATAGTTGTTGTACTTTTTTGTCATACAAATATTAAAAAAAAAACTAAAGAAATTATACATAAAATAACAATAATAGTAACATAGCACAGTGGCGTACGATTTTGCTAATGTACAAAAACAAAAACTCAACGCATGTGCTATTTGTAAAATAATTAAAACGAAAAATGAATAAAATAATAACAACAGTATACAAACTAAAAATTTTTAAAATATGTTATGGCCAATCAAGAAAGTTTCCTATATTACTTTTTGTTTTAGCTAAATCGCAACAAACTGTGCTTGTTAATTAAAAAAAGAAAATATCAAAATCGAAAAAAATTTGGCGCAGTCCAAAAGCTTTGCTTTGTTAAAAAGTTTTTTTTTATTATTGAAACGAAGATACGTAAAACATTATTGTATTATTTTTATAAACATAAAAATTAAAAAAAAAATATTATTAATAAGCAGAAGTTCTGTTCAATATTTGTTATTCTGTTGAATGAGTAAAAAGCAAAAAAATTAAATAAAATAAATTGGACAATTGTAAATGATAGTGAGTAGTAAGGAGGGCACGACGAAGGAGAAACTAGTTGATATCGCAACTGAAATACGTAATTTGCTTTAGGTGATATATATATTATTAAAGCTTAATTAATTGTCTAATAAAATTATAAAAAAAGTAAAAAAAAAACATATATACATTGAGTTTTTTTTATATATACATATATAAATACATACAAAATTCGTGCTTTAAATTAATTTTACGAACCAAACTATTTTTTAGCGTGTAGCGCTTGAGTTTTTTGTTTTGTTTGGCTTAGGTAAAGCGACAAAATCGTTTTCGTTTTTGCTTTAACGCGCTTTTCCAGCTAATTTCGTTTAAACATACATCATTTTCTTCCTATAATTTGATAAACCTTAGCAAAATTGTCTTGAAACGCAATCAAAATACCAATTCTTATTATTTGTTTTATTAAAAAAAAATATACTAAAAATAAAAAAAAAATATATTAAAAAGAAAAATATATATATAAAAATTAAAAAAATGAGGAGTGTTAAAAAATAAAATAAAAATTGAAAATTACATGATATACGAGTACATTTTAATGTAATATTTTTAATTATTTGTATGTATACTAATTGAATAATGAATATTAACAAATAACAATAATTGCTAACATTTACTTATAAATATTAATGAGAAGAAAGCAAAAAGCAAACAAAGAAAAATTTAATAAAAATTATATATATATACATATATATAATATAAAAAATGAACTGGATAACGTAAAGTGTAATGTTTAATTAATAGCGAGCAAAGGCAAACTAATAGTAACACAATTACAAAAATAGAATGCAAAAAGTAAATAATATTTAATAGTTTAAGCTAAAAACAAAAACATGAAAATAATGATGAAGTTGAAAGCAAGATGTTTGAAAGCGAAATGGAGAGATGGAAAAAAAAGTTAGCCAATAAAATATATGAATAATATATTTGATGAAAAAATATAAATAACACGTGTTTTGTAATTATTTGTGAACTGAAGGGACATAATATTTTCTGCTGCAATTTCTCTGCTGCAACGAATTTCCTGCGCTAGATTAACTACGAGTATAAAAATGCAAGCAAAGGCGGACATCGTGGACCATCAGATGACTGAAAGAGATCGGATGCGAATTTCAGCGACTTCGGTGCAATCACAGACGATCCAGTACGTTGAACAACAAGTTTTGGGAATGAAATTAATTAACTTCGAAATTCTAGGTTTCGTATTTTACTGCGATGACGCCGTGAAATCGATTTAGTGGGTATTTTTTTCGTCAAACAAACAGTTTTGCAATTTTCTTTTACAGGTAACTAACAATATAAGAAAGTTTGGCGAAAGCTCGGAAAAGTTTGGTGAGAACTTTGCAAAATTTCGTAAAGATGTGAAAAATTTAGTGAAAGCTCAGAAAATTGTCATGAAAGCTTTGTAAAATTTATTGAAAGCTTACAAAAATTTCGTGAAAGCTCAACAAATTTAGCGAAAGCTTTGCAAAATTTTGTGAAAGCTTTCCAAAATTTGATGAAGTTAATTGAAACTTTACAAAATTTATGAAAGCTCAGAAAAATTTTGTGAAAGCTTTGCAAAATTTACTGAAAGCTTGAAAAAATGACCGAAAGCTTTGCAAAACTTTATGAAAAATGGAACTTTTACAAAATCTCAAAACGAACAAAAGTGAAAATTACAAATGAAGACGGTGCCAACTAACCACTAGATTTTATAAATTTGAATTTAACTTTTATTATTTAACTTGAATCAAGGGCAACAACTATTTGAATTCCTTATAAGCTTAGTAGACATTATATCTAAATAGTTTTGTTGCTTTTCAAATTTGCACGCAAAATCAAGTAAATAAAGTGGAAAATATTTGTAAATGAATTTATGTAAATATATATAAGTTTTAAAAGATATGCAGTTAGACTAGCCTAGTTCCGCGCTAAGAACTTTTACTATATTGCTAACTGTTAATATTTTATATTAAATCAGCTTAATAAACCAAATAAAAGTGGATTATTTTACTGAAATAAAGAGATTACACTTTATTGATCAGAGTTTTAGGAGTCTAGCTATAGAAGTCTGCGCAGAATTATTGTTGTCGTTCGAACACTATATCTTCTTTGCTAATATATTATATTCGATCTAAAAAAAATAATTTTTCTTCATCAGTGCGACGAATCAAAAACTTGTGACTTTCATATTTATTATCAGACTTTAAGTATACATTATATTTAATTATATAAGTAATCTAACTTAGTATAATTTTTTATTGCAATAACTCTTAAATTCACTATAAAAATATATTATACTAATATTTCTTACAGCATAAAGTTTCAAATTTATAGCATTATTTTCCCAGCATACTCACAATCACCCTTCAATGTAACGGTAATGTAATGATATTGTAATGTCCGGCCTATCATTTACACGTCACATGCGCCAATATTCGATTATAGCGCTCAAATTACTGCCAAGAAGAGTGTGTCAACTACATACTCAACCGCACACACAAACACACATATATCAAAGGGATCAATTGAACTTTTCGGCGGCGTTCGGCTTGACCGGTCAATCAATAGCGCTCCGCTACGACGACCCTCTCACGCCTGTGTCTGTAATAAGAGACTGACGAATTTTAAGCTGCTTCTGCTTGTGTGCAGCATCCTTGGGGATGCAGATGGTGGGCACAAGAAAGTCGTTGCCGATTTATTTTTTGTGCAAAAATTGCTCTAAATTTTCGTTATAATGAAGTTATTAAAATTTCTACACCCTTCAGTGGCTTGGCGTTGTTAAGCTGTTGGCATAAAGCCGCTTTGCAACAAAAGAGCAACTAGAATGTCTGTCGGCGGCACTCGTGGCATCTCAAATTACCTACCATAACGGCAGCAGCAGCTGAAGGCAACGTAGTTGTGGCAATTATGAGGGCGGCTGCCGCTGCTGGTAATTGATGCACAATACCAACAACAAGCGGCAGCCGACAATTCGCGCTAGGAGGCATGCTTTTGAGATCATAATTCCTTTCTTGTTACGGGACTCGACTCACTTTTCGTGTGAATTTTCGGCAGCGTGTCGAAGATGTCAGCAACTTACGCTCTTCACTCATCAGTAATCGGTTGAAATATGATGAGCGCGCGTGTGGACATATTAACTTCAACATTTTCCACCAAAAATGTTGCATGTTATTTGATTTTTATTTTCCTATGCGACGCGAGTTTTGTGCGTGTTGCATCAAGTGCCGCCTACTTTCTGTTGAGCTATGCCTTTTGTGTTTTAAGGGTGTCTTATAGCTTGCTTGCCAGCTCCTTGTCAGCTCTTTGCCATTTTACTTCACTTTAAAGCATTCAGAAATTATTTGGTATCTGATAGACCCTAATGCTGCCATCAATTCGAGCGGCGTTTATATCATGCAACCAAGCATGTGAAACACCTTCTATGACTTACTCACTTTGTGCTTGTTTTCCTTCGTAACATTTTTTTCTCCACTCACTTTTAAACTAATTTCTGTTAGGGATCGTTTTAGGCGGGTTTTCCCATTTTCTGATTTTTTACTTTTTACTTTTCGCTTTTGTTGTGCTGTAATTTTGTAGGTTGGCCGGCGTGCGCACTTAACTTCCCAAGCACTTAAGCGTTTGCTGATTGCATTTATTGCTGTTGCTGTTGTTTTAATCATTTTATTCTCGAAAATTATATTGCGTGATCGCCGTGGGCGTGTTGACTGTGGTCTTTCGAGCGTTTCGTACAAATTTTTTGCTGGCGGTTCTTAGATATCTGTTTGGCTTTGTGGCATTTGTTGCTAACAAAAATGTTGCAGTCGGTGAATGAGTGACGACTTGGCTGACTGATTTCAACGCCCAATCGAATTTTTCCCTTATTGTCTCGCACAAAATGGCTGTGGCACGAATTAATCGTTGTTTGACTGTTTCTTTAACAGCAAATTCGGATATTTTTTAATTGAAAGCGTTTGTGGATATCTTGCAAACAGCAAAGAAAAATAAACAAAAATAGGTTAAGGTAGGTTAAACTGGTAGGCCAATTAGCTACGCATAGACCGGTTTTTATCGTTTGCCATACTAGATAGAGTTTAGTTACTAGGTCCAAGAAAAGTAGTCAACCCTTAGGATACCCGCGCTCGACGCGATTTTTAACAGACTCTGCCGCCTCACTACTGATACCTTTTAAAGAGTATCATACCGTGGGAACCCCAGATGTCTACAGCGTATTCTTGCCACTGCGAGACAAGTATGCAAAAGATGCTCCATTGTTTCCCTGGTGTCTTGCTCTAAACATTTCTTGCAGTCTTCTCGATCTGTCAGCGCCAAAATGTTTCTGCAGTCTCTTGCAGTCTCTGTAAAATAAATAGGGAGTACTTTGTAATATGTTCTTTAAAAGCAATATGCAGCAAGAATTGCATAGTTATTGTAAATACTGTTTATTTTTAACATAGCCAAAAAAAATTTGTACAGTTTCACATTTCGCATTTCATCTGTGTGATTTGTGGTGGATAAGTTTTCGACAGCTTTTCAAATAACGCAGACGACGTCATACAGTCTGCAATACAAATTGCTCATTTTCGTGTGCGGCACAACAACAATAATACACTAGCATTCAATCAACACCAAATTTTACGATTTTCAGTCATTCTTTTGGCTTTTTTTCTTCAATTTTCGTTCAACGTTGCTTGCTGCCCGTGTAGATCAGGTGATCGTCACAAGTGCTCGAGTATGGTTTGCAATGAATGCGTACCCGAAATTTGTGCAGTCATTTGTAAAAACCAAACCAATTTTGCAACAAAAGCAACAGCAACAATAATGAATGAATGCAACTAAGCGAATGATATCAAAGGAAGCCCCACTAATGCTAACCTCAACCGGGAAGGGAAAAATAATACAAAACAGTAAAGAAGCGAAAACCAAGCAGGATTTGACCAAAAATGACAATAAAATTAATTTTACACAAACAATGTTGCCTGTTGTGTTGCCAAAAAATGTTTGCAAAATTTCGTAGCATGATTTCATGATTTTATTATGGATGAAGTGTCGCGTCTGCGCAATTTTTTGCTGTCAACAAAACTTCGAAACTGTCACAAAGCAGGCAAAACGAAGCAAAAATATACATAAATATATGAAATCATGAAAGTAAATTCTCCCAACTACACAAGTTCGTGGACAGTTCGTCAGCGGTGAACAAGCCATGCATACGTCATTATCGTCACACATGCGTCATAATCACGTACAACAAGCACACATACTCGACGCTGCTGGTCCTTTCTCTCCATGTCGCTGCAGTCAGTCATTTGTTGCACGATCATTTTGGCTGCTGAAAACACTCGTGTGTACGTACATCTTCACGATCGGTGACATAAACATCAACATCAAATTGAACACAACCATGCGGCACAACCGGGCCGTTGCGCGTCCAACGCTGGACGTTAACCAATTTTTAGGTCGCAGTTCGGTAACAATATTTCTTTGCGGTTTGCGCGCTTTTTTGTCGCTTTTTTGTCTTTCATTTGCTGCTCGCTGTATTTTTGGCAGATTTTTGTCGCTTCAAGTCCGCTTCACTTTTGGTCAGTGGCTAGTGGCCGAAAAAAACTCTGTGTTGGCTTTCGGGTGTCGCACTTGAAATTTCAACCAAATAGCATATACACACATATGTATATACATAAATGTCTACCAGCAACATTTCTCTGAGTTATGTGACTGTGACACTGCGGTGTAGTAGGTCTTCTTGGCCTTTATTATTGGTGACGCGTTGAATTCGTTGCCTTGAAGAATTGTATCAAAATTTTTGTGCATCACATTTGTTCTTCTGACTTGTTTTTTTTTGGTTTTCGGTTTTTAGTTTTTGCTTGCCGTTGATAAAATTATCTTACTTTTGACAGATTTGAGTCGTTACTTGGTTTTCAAGTTCATGAAACCGCAAAATTTGTCAGTCTGAGATTTCAGCGACTTTTATATTTAAGTGCAGGCTTGTTGGGCTTATATGTATGTATATCGTCACATAAAATGCAAAATAACTAAGCAAAACTTGGGTTTTGGTTATAATAGTTATATGTTGGTTATATCTGCTACCCGAAACTTGAAATTTTACGATATTATGGAACGTAGTGAAATGTAAGCATATAACCTGCTTGTGGCAGGTAAAAAAAAAACTCTATATGCATATGTATTTATTATTGTAAGACTGAAAGATATACATATATATACATATTTGGTAGATAGCTCCAAAAAATTTGTTTTTGCGCCACCCTTTATTAATGTCCACATGGAAAGCAGCATTTACATTCCCAGCTATTGTTGATACAACTCAACACCTAAACACACACCCTTACTTACATGCGATTAAAGTATCTATTCTTGCCTCAGTGGCTCCAGTGTGTGACCGCCTAGCCTCCATATCCTATCTATAGTTATGAACATAAACATATGTATATATGTATGTATGCACATATATTTGTTTTTAAAAAATCCGTCTACATACCAAATGGATTTCGTTTGGATTTCTTGATTTCTTGGAATTGGAAATAGCGACATAATTTCGTTTTTCTCCTATTTGCCGCTCATATTTTTTTCACATTGCCGCTGATCTGCTGCTTGTTTGTCGTCGGCCGCATCATGCTTGCTACTTGTTTCTTAATCAACTGATTTAATGAAACGGCGATGTGCAGCTTATTGGAAAAAATACTTTTTTTCCACATTTGATTACCCGCATATATGTATGTATGTATGTACAAATTATATGTGTGTGTGTGTGTCTTTTTGATTTTGTTAAACTAAAATTTCAAATAGAAGCCGCTCCGTCGTTGCCGCCCGGTTGCACGTACGCATTAAATCGGATTTCTATAACGCCCAGCGATGTGATGCGACGCGACGGTTGACAATGCGCACAAATAAACGCACACACCGTGTCACACGAAGCTGCAGCAAAAAGGCCAAGACCTACAAAAATAACTAAATGGTGATGTTGAGGAAAAAATATGCCAAATCAAGCCGAATCAATACCAGTTGCTGCGTCCATGCCGCCGATTCGTTTATTTTTGACTTTCCGACTTTCTTCATTGACCGTTTTTGGGCGCAACTCTGTGGCTTGTTTTGTTGTTGGTTTGGGTCCGACTGTGCGGCTGTGTGTGTGTCATGAGAAGCGCTTTGCAGGAGTCGCGCGCACACTTCAAAATTCTATAGAAATTTATGGTATTAAATTTGTTTCGTTCCATTTGTTTAATGTTCGTGCTTTTATTTTTCGCTGTGCGCGCTCGTTTTTGAGTAGCACCGGCATTAAGTAGCTGCGCAACAGAAATTCCTTGGCCCAAATCAGGCTTAAAAATTTTTGATTTTTCGGCGGGTTGGGTTAATTCATTCCATTTGTTTGCGTTTTTGTCATTTTGGTTGGGTTTAATTTCGGATTAGTGCATTCTTCCGCGAATGACTGGAGTCTAAGAACATAAGGTTTAACCGAGGGAGCAGTAGAAGCAAAATTAAAAAAAAGAAATTAAAAATTAACTTTATTTAGTACTGACTTTACAAAATTAACAATTTTGTTTGACTGGCTTGAAAATATATATTTTTTTTCATAATAAGTGCCAACTATTTAAAAAGTGTTACTTAAGAGACCCTCAACTTTTCTTCATCTATACATAAAGCTCAATAACTTTCCATCTATTAGCTGCATTTACCCTCTTTTCTCACCACATTTAACGATCCAGCAAAAATTCTGCCCCAATTGACACATTCCACTGCATAATTATGCTTCGCAATTGAACACCAGCAACAACGACAACGAGCACAGCAACAAAGTTAAGTCAAACAAGCGCAAAATACTTTACCTCATAAGCTTAAAATCGGCTTAAGAGCTTAAAATTATAGTAGGGCATAGCCCAAGCAAAGGCGATAACTAAACACCAGCTCTTACATGAGCTGCCAATGTCCTCCAAAGTAAAAAAAAAATATACACATATATATATATTTTACTCATCCTTAAAACTTACGCAACGTTTCTATTTAAGTCTTAGCGTTGCCTGCGAGCTTTTATAAATTGTGTGTGTTCTAGCCGCCGTACACCGTTAGAAACACAATTTTTTTAATTCGTTATTTGCTTTTTTGCAAAAAACAATTCGGCAGATAAATGCTCACACTTAAGACATATTAGCCCTACCTAACACACATCGGGAAGCCTTATCGGTTTACAGCCCATGCGGCTTGAGTTCAAAAGCTGTTTTTCACTCTAAAGCCTCGAGTTAATGTGGTAATTGCTGGAAATTTAATAAGCTCTTACTGTTGGTGGGTGATGCAATTGCACTTGTTAGTCACTGTATTAGCAATTAATTAAGCTTTTATGTTGGTTTCTCGGCGGAAAATAATGTGTAAATTCCACACATTCCTCTTGAAACGTTTAGAATTTGCTGACCCTTAATGCGGTTGTAATTGATTTTAGCCCGGCTGAGCTGTGCGCATTTTTCTTCCGGCAATTCTCGAAATCCACACATAAGCTTCGAGCAAAGTGTAGGTGATCGGATTTCAAACGAAATGAGCGCTTGCATTTTCGAAAAACACCATGTAAGCACAATGGCAGTAAAACGAGTAATGCAGTGGGTAGCTTTTGAATTCTTTCGAGAAAAAAGTTCGAGAAATAAAATTACAAAAATACATTAAAAGCGCCTTATAAATAACGAAAGGTATACGAATTGCAACATATTTTCAGTTTCTGTAAACGGAAAATCATTATGTGGAAGCTTTTTTCAGTGAAAGCTTTTTGGTGAAAGTTTCTGTAGAACGAAAATCAATATGTAAAAGCTTTTTCAGTGAAATCTTTTTTAGTAAAATCTTTTTTTAGTGAGAGTTTCTGTAAACCATAAATCAATATGGGAAAGCTTTTTTCAGTGAAAGCTTTTTTTCAGTGAAAGTTTCTGTAAAACGAAAATCAAAGTTTGCAAGCATTTTTTGGTAAAAGTTTTTGTTAGTGAAAGCTTGTTTTAGTGAGAGATTCTGTAAGCCGTAAATCACTCTGTGAAAGCTTCTTTCAGTGAAAGCTTTTTTTAGTGAAAGTTTCTTTAAAGCAAAAATTAATATGTGAAAGCATTTTTCGGTACAACCTTTTTTAGTGAAGGTGTTTGTAAACCGTAAATCAGTATGTGAAAGCTTTTTTCAGTGAAAGTATTTTTTAACGAGAGTTCGGTAAACCATAAATCAATATGTGAAAGATTTTCAGTGAAAGTTTTTTTAGTGAAAGCTTTTTTAGTGAAATCTTTTCTCAGTGAAAGCTTCATTTGACATATGTATAAAGATTTCTATTAAGTTATTTTTCACTCAAAACATTTCCAGCTGGTACAGTTAATCTTATCATGCTTAGTTTAGCCTCAGCTACTTCAAACTCATGCCATAATTGTCGCTCTCTTCAAAGGTCTTAACCTTTATGTGGCTAATGAGTCTAAATGTAATTCCGAAAATAGTATAGGAAATATATATCGTTGCCATTTGACCGCATCACATGTCAAAACCAAAAAGGGGCGGCAGTGCAACTCAGCAAAACATTTTCCGCTAAAAGTATACTTTTCTGAAATGCTTCCCCTGCTTTGGGTCGATATGCTTTGATCGCTTAAAAGCGCTTAACGCATTTGACCGGCATATTGACCACTTGTAAATTGTAATTTAATCTTTTACGGCGAGTGCACGCAAATATCAGGCAATTGCCTTTAACCCTTTACTGGCTATGGTTGTGGTCACTTATTGATTTTAGATAGCTATACAGTTTTGCTTCTACTCGTGTTCGGATTATCAAGGGGGGAGTTAAATATCTCGCTTAATATATAAGTAAATAAGTACTTTGTATATGTGTTTGTGTGCTTTCGTAATTGAATTTTGTCGATTGCTTGTGCGAGGCGCTGTGAGGTTCGAAAGCAATATGTGATGGATTCGCTGGGAATTTTAATATTTAATTCGGACGTACAAATACTTTTTCTATTTCAATTTATTGTTAATTCTTTTCACCCTTAATAATGAAACAAAATAACACTGTAATCGTTTTGGAAAATCAATTATTTTCATTTTAGTAAGGCAAAGTGAAATTGCGGTTTCATTAATATTAGATTTGTGTGGTTTTCTGTTGAGGGATTTGATTTTATGGAAAAACTCATATTGACCAGACAATTATTTTACGACGCTGTTGCTTTTTCACAGTAACTAACAAGAAGCACGAGCTTTAATAACTCCTCAAATAGGGTTATGAAAGTTCATAATTCATTTGAGTGAACTGTGAAAGTTCGTGCTGGATGAAAGCTAGACTCTTTCGGAAGTTGTAAACCATTAAAGCATATACAACTTATATATTCTATTTTATAATATAATTTCCAAATCATTCAGTTTTGAAATGTCAAAAACGATAACTGGTGTAAGCTTTGGAGCTTTCATTTAATATTTTTGATTCTAATCCAATGCAATGTGTTTTTGATATTCAAATTTCAATATTTCAATTTCACTTGACACAAAAATATAACTCAAGCTTTTAGTGAAAGCTTTTCGTACTGCCAGCTTTGGAACTTTGGCTTTCTCTTTTGCCACAATTTTCACATTCAACTTATATGTGTAAGTATAGTAGAATAGTATTTGTTTTTGGTCTACTTAATATATCTCCATACATATATAGAGAGAATTAGTAACATAAGCTTGACCACCAATAGCGTCTATACTATCTCTCAGGCTACGTGCCTATCTTTCTATGTAATAACCAGACTATAACTACCGACCTTTGGAATCACTGTGTATTGGTGAAATGGTTTTTACATAGATATCATTTCTGGGTATACACTTATGCCTCGAAAATGAAGTAGCAACCAAAAAGCATCCCGAATATACATACACCCACATTTAGACCGTTTGATTACCAACTAAATGGCCAATGTTTAGATATTTTTGATTTCTGTTTGCTACAGCAGACATTGATAGCCATATCGCGTAGCATAACCACACATATGTATATATGTGCATGAGCCCCAAACACAGTTTTATCTACCCTGAGCTTTCCGCCAGTATCCCCCAAGCTGCCGTGATGGAGGTGTGTGGAATAACTAAAATGTCTCCATGGCTTTAGAAGATCCCTTATATGTCTACATTAGCTAATTTCGGCGCTGGTCAATGGAAGGGCGCTTTCAACAACAAACATATGTAAGCGCATGTGTGCTCTTACGAAGATGAGCCACGCAGATTTGCTTTTTGTCGCATGCTGCCACTTGGAAAATCCCCAAAAAAGAGCGAATCAATAAATCACTTGCACTTAAATCCGTCTTTGGTATTTCGATGTTGTTTATACGCTGTGTTGTTGTCTTTCGCCCTGTTCTTGGCTATTTTTATTGGGTATGGTGCGTATATCCTCTGGACAGGACATCATTATATAAGCTTTTATTTTTCTATTTCGCTGTGCATGCTGTGGGGGATTGCCTGGCAGCTCCATGCATGTGTGTGCGTGTTTTTGTATGTGTGGCACAGTAAGCTTTGTATATTTCGGCTGTATTGTCAGGGTTTGCTATTTTCCGGAATCCGCCCTACTAATATGTGCATTTATAAATGCTTGTCGGCCTACGCGTGTGGTTGCACACACATGTACATTTCTTATGTAATATTATTTTTTTATTTCACTTTTTCCATTTCTATTACAGTATTTTTTTTTTCGTACATTTTTCTGCTCATCACACAATACAATCTACTGAATGGAATTTCTTGCAATGATTGTTTGCAAGTGGGGTCGCCATAGTGGCACAAACCGAAATTCTTATGCTCTACTACTTTCTGGCGCGGACGGACATTGGCTCATTGTGCTTTTGCGCTTTTCATGCTGCTGTGCGGCTTACAAGCACATTTGTTGGCTGCTTTGTTTGTTGCTCGCAACATTTTTTTTCGTATGTTTTGTAAGGATTTTCCATAATTTGCTGCAGCTTATTTTGGGGCAAAACATCCGTGCGCTCGTAGTAGTGTGTGTTATCAGAAATAGTCTCTTACGCTATTAGTACGCGCATATACTCTAATATGTGCATATGATTGTATTTTCCAGTAGTAAGCTACGCTTGCTGAAACGAGCAGCAAAAATACGCCAATATAATTTATTGCATATTTAATGGCGCACGTGCTGGTTGACTGCAAGAAAATTGCTTCAAAACTACAGGCGAGAGATATGTGCCCAACAACAACAAAAAAAAAATAAAATATTTGCGCACAATTAATGATCTTTGCCTTTTTAAGCACAAAAATGAAGTTTGTTGCATGCGTCTCCACATATGTTGTTGTTGTTGTTTATGATAAAAACAATTTAGATAGGAGTTTCAAAAATATTTATTAAATATTTATAATCAAATCGTTTTGGTAAATATGCAAATCGCAACTAGTTGTTTGAAGTAATGTAAGGTTGTTGCAACAACAAGGGAGTGTGCTTTTTTATATAAAAATTTTAATATGCGATTCAATAACTTGGAAAAAATTTGAAAATTTCGCTTTATTTCAACAGCATACTAAGAATTTTTTGTAAATAAAGTATATTTTAGCTGCGGCCACCCAACCGCTTTAGCTTTTCGTACCTCTCAACACTTTTGCCTTCGATTTTTTGTTGCTAATTAATAAAGTTTTTGATACCTTAATGCCAACTGATTTTTATTTAATACTTAAGTGCATAATTTTTGTATACTTTTCTGAAATTGCAATAAAACCCTCCGCCCACTACTTATTATTGGCGCATCCTTACAAAAGGTGTTCAGTGGCAACTTCAGAAAAGCACGCAGCTGTGTCACAACTTCTGTTGCCTTGTTCTTAAATACCATTTAAATGAGAAGACGCAGGTAAATTTAATTTCATTTGCGCCACAAGTACGATTTACTTGCCAAAAACGTGACTGGCATTTGCAAAGAGCTTATAAATAGGGTTTACTTGTATTAATTTAAATAGAAACGGTACTTTATTTATTGTTGCAAGAACACTTTTTAAGAAGACACTTAAAAGCTTGCAGTACTTTGCCCTACCCTCCATATAAAATCAAAAATTATAATAAATAGGGAAAAAAGTGGTTTTAATGTTTCTAATTGCTTGTAATAACATTTGCTGCTGATACACTGGGAAAAAATATATGAAACAAATTTGAAAAAATAATATATAAAAAATTTGTTGTTTTGTTTACAATTTTTGAAAATTTAAAATGTTTTTTCTGCTACACTGAAAAAATTTTACTGAAAGTCATATAAAATGTTTACAATTTTTATGTGCAAGTGTGTAGTTTTATTTGCTGTTGTTTGATGCATTTTTATTTATTTATGTATCTTTTATTTAATTATTATTATTTTTTTTTAATTTTTAAAATTTTTTTACATTTTTCTTAATTTTTATTTTTAACTTTTGAAAGCTTTCATCAATTTTTTTGTTTTTTGTTCAGACAAATTAAAATATAAAACTTTATTTTGACCTGTTTTTGTCTGACAAACATTTCGAAATAATTAATATTTTAATGCGCAGATAAAACTAAAACAATCAATTTTTTATGGGAATAATGAACTTAAAGAATTTAAAAATAAAATAATTTTTTTCGCAAAATAATACTTTTTTTTTAAAATAATTTCATAAAATTTTTATTTAAATATGAAAAATATTCGGATAATCATGCCAATTTTATTTATTTTTTTTTTAAGAAATAATTTTTTATTAATAATTTTATAATTATTTTACTTAAAAAAAAAAAAAAATATTTCACAAATTATGCCAATTAAATAGTTTTATATCAAAAATTTACCAAAATTATTTACAATACCCAAAAAAATTTTGTGACAACAAAATCACTTTCAATTTTTCGCTGTGTACTTTTACATTAATTGCGACTTTCATTCGCCTGCGCCACTTAGCATACATTCATATCTGCGTCTAATGTCTTTCTGACTGCCATTATAAGAAATGTTAATTACGATTTTACATACTTTTCGCAAACTTTTTGTCATGCTTTGCTCTTAGATGCCCCCGTTGTTGCGTTTATTGCTCATACTTTTGCTGGTGCGCATCCTTTAGCTTTTAAAAACACTTTGGTAATTGTCTATTGCTACGCTTTGTCGCGTGGCACAAGTTGGGCTTAATGCGGCTTTGCCACTTTAAGGAACAGGGCAGGAAAGAAGTGGAAAAAACCGGCAGCACTTAACATTTTAATAAACTTGCCGCGCGGTAGCTACAACGCAGGCGGGTTGCAGCGCACGGAGTCGCATAAGAAAAGTAATTAAGCAAAAATGAGGCATGTGCTTACGGCCGGTGGCAATATAATATGGGGCGTCTTAGTAGCAAGCGCTTTTTGGAAGCACTCACAGCTTTGCCGTGCCTTAAACTTGTGTGGCAGCGTCAACGCTGGTGGTCGCTGCTTTAATTTTTGATAAACAAATTTAATTGTTATTTTTTTAACAATAATTTTAGAAGCCGCATAAGAAATTGCGAAAAAAAATTTGAAGGATTCTACCCGAAAAAAATTGGAGGTATCGGAAATCACTTATTAACACCGTAATATAAAGTTTATAATGTAAATGTAAATTAAATTTTGTGTAGGAAAATTTTTTTTATTTTATTTTTTGCTCTTAAAAATTTACTACAACAAAAACTCATTTATTCATAAAACCAGCAGCTCTGCGTCACCTCTTAGCATTTGCCATTTCTTTTAACACACACACATATGTACATATATACATACATTATTGCCATTTACATATTACGAAGTGTATTCGAAAAGTTGCTGTTGCTGCCGCCAAAGTTATTTGATATTATTTTCATTATGATTAGGCGAACAAAAGCATAGTCTAATTCAACGCTCCTCGCTCCTTTTGCATAACGCATATTATTACGCTGGCAGTAAGTAAAGGCATTACGCCAAATTGAAAAAGGTTCCAATTTCTTTTTTTTTCATTTACCCACATTCAGTTAGAAGTGAGCTGTCTTAGAAAAGAAAATCTACAACCATTTGCGCCACTCAAACACACATTGTTTAGAGCAACGCACAGTGGCAACTTCGTTACTTAGCACAACTTTCCAGTCGCTGTTACCCTAAAGGGCGCGCAGGACGGCCCAACTCCATTCATGCGCGTCTCATATGCGCATACTTTCGCATTATTGCTTTGGCATAAATCTTCTTTTCTGGTAGCACGCCTGCCACTGAGCGCAAGGCAAAAAGAAGTAAAGTATGCTGAAAATTCCCATTTGGGACATATGCCTTGCATTATAATAATAACAACGACAATCAACCAGCGCAAAAAGAAATGAAATATTAATATATATGTTTGAGCGCGCAACAACAACAATACTTAAAGTTAAAAAATGAATTTTGGCATACTTTTTGCTTGTCGCCAAAAATAAAAAAAAATTGCGAGCGCGCACAAAGTAACGAATTTTCGCTTTTATTTCATTTTTTTTGCACTCAGCCACTGTCAAGCTGCACGCCCTTGTGGCAGAGGGGTGAAACATATTTTCCCCCCCACCTGCGTGCAAATTTTCCTACAGCTAATAAATGAAATATGATGCCACCTACTCAAGCAATGCCAGCGCTAGCAAAAAACAAACAAAAAAAAATAAGGGAAGCGAAAGAGGCTCAAGCACTCAAGACTGAAAATACCTTCAGCGCTTTGGTTGCACGCTTGCCGCCTGCCACAACGCGGCAGCAGCATTCGATACTCATATTCGCCAAAAGCTAGACACCCAACCCCAGTGATGACTTATTTCGTGCCAGGCGCCACCCACCGGCGGCCTACTTGCCACAATTGCGCCCTGCCTGCCGCGCCGCCTGCTTAATGGCTGCCTTTGTACGCGCATATATCCTGATTATTGGCCTACGTAAATGGCAATTCCTTTTATATGACTATCTTGCTGGCGTTTGTGCTTTATTACTGTCTGAAAGGCACACGTACTCACACACACGCGCACATATTGAATGTGGGTGTGTGGGTGTATGCGCGCGCTTTTGCGTTAAGTTGCTATATCCTGTGCCATCATAATTTTCAATATCCTTCCTTGCTGTCGCTCCATTACCTACCAGCAGCACTCGGTCGGCTCGGCCGCCTTGGGAGCCTGCGTGCCGCAATGTGTTGCATGGCATTAGTAGTTAAGCAGCGCAAAGAAGGCAACAGCCGAAATTGCGTGCCAGCAACGCTTACTAAGTGACTGGGTGAATGAGTGGCTGCTGCATAAGTGTGCGCATGTGTGTGTGCTTGTATGGGTGCGTTTAATTTTGGTATGCACGGTGCGAAAACCAAATTGACGTCAATTACGGCGCAAACACGCACAGACAAAAGAAATACATCAGCAACATCAGTCGTCAATTGGCAGGAGGCCGGCAAGTGGGCGCGCGGCGCGGCAAGTGCAAATAACAATAAGCATTTGCTGTAACAAGCTGAAATTCTTCAAGTCTCTGCTTAGTACTCGCACTAATCCGCTTCGGGGATTTTGGGAATAACTGACGCCTGTTATTGTTTTTTTCCTTGCAGCAACACTCTTCTCTGGTGCTTGCCACATTATGTTGCATACTTTCAGGGTATTAAGCTTGCTAATATTCAGCTCTTGTATGTATAAGTAATAACAAAGCATTGTTGTTGTTTTTGGTTTCAGCTTTTGCCACGGCATGTGTATGGCTTGTGATGTGTTGTTGTTGCTGCTGTTGGTTACTGCGCATAAACAGGCTGCTGGCATGCCAAATATGATTTGTAGATTGATTCTTTGCACCCTTCATGTAGACCACGCAGATAAAACATAGCGCTCTTAAGCAGTAGCTTTAGTACTTGCAACAACAACAACAACAGCGACTTCTGTTCACCCCCATTAGCAGCATTTGTTTTATTAACAGCACCTCTTCCCTTGTAATTCTATCTCTTCGGCGCTGCTCATCATGCTTTATTGTCAGCTGGTTGTTATGTAATTAATGCATAAATGCAGGCAAATGTCTTATATTTGCATATTTTATTTCACCGTTAAACAACTGTTGTTGCTCCTAACTTATTGCATTGACTCTGGGTTGACTTTTTATCTTCGCGATTGTGTTGAGCTTGTTGGTGTTAAGTGGAAAAGCATGTTGTTGGGAATGCAAATGGAATTGCCTGGTATTTTTTATGATAAATATTTATATTTTTAAGATGAGTTACGGAGTGTGAATTTAATATACATACAAGTATTTTTTATATCTTATGTAAATACTCCGCATCAAGTGCTGAGTCGGTTTAGCCATGTTCGTTAGTCAGTCGTTATAGAAGAAGCAGTCGCTCAGTTTTAGAGACATGGAATTGAAACTTTCCATACGTGTTTTTCTCGCTAAGAAGGCTTATTTGGCGAAATGACTGATAACGGACAACTTTAGCATATAGCTGCCATACAAACTGAACGATTCAAGTCAGGTCTCTGTAAGGAAAACTATTCTTTTTGACGACATATCTTCACAAAATTTGAACTAGATTGATATTTGAAGAGTCGCTATAACATCTGCATAGAAATTGTTTAGATAGGAAAACTCTAGTACATAGCTGGCCTATCAAAATCAAGATAAAACTCTTTCAATCACCTCTTTGGCTATAAAAGAAGCACTTATGACGAGTATTAAAGCACTATATGACATAAAATGCAAAATCACATATCATCAAAAAAATCGAAATTGAGTTTTTTTTTAATAGGAATCACTACATCATTTGACATATAAAAATTTCAACTTCCACTCTCAATTATAACCATTTTATAACCAGTATATAACCTTTTCATAACCAGTATATAACCATTTTATAACCGGTATATAACCATTTTATAACCAGTATATAACCATTATATAAACAGTATATAACCATTATTTAACTACATTATAACCAATAGACAATTTTTTTTCAGTATGAAAGATTTTATTATATCGTTTTTCCTTCGCCTGTAAACTTATGAGAAGTGATGTTGCATAATTCTTTTATATAAGCTTATAGTATAAAAATGCATTTATGAAGAGTATTAAAGCACTATATTATATAAAATGCAAAGCCACGTATCATAAAAAAAATTGAAATTAGTGTTGTTGTTTTTCAAAATAATTTCTTTGATACCAAAAAATTTGAGGTAATTTGCATTGGTGAAAGAAATCTAAGCTCCAGGAAAGGATTATTTTCTATCTTTAAAAGCATTTAAGAACAACGATTTAACTATATTATAACCAAAAGTCAAAAAAAAAATAAATTTGCAAATAGTTGACAGCAACGCAGGCACAGGCACACCAGTAAATTAACCAAACACCAGAAGCAACAACAACGAAAGTAGCACAGTTCTTTGTCACTATTAAGCGTCTCGATGCAAAATCACAAATTAATTAAAAGCTCTCGCGCATAAATTTCCATTTCCATCTCCACTCATTAGCGCAACATGTGTGTGCAGTTGCAGCGGCAGCGGCTGCAACACGCAACGCGCACTCAACAGCCAGCCAAGCAACCAACAACAGTAACGTTGTTGACAACATCTTCAGCTGCAGCGTCGAATTACAAGCTGGTTTTCAACGCGCGTTTCATATTTGCGCGCTTGTCATTTTTTTTCGTATTATTCTACTTACCGCCTGTTGCTGTTGTTGTTGGAACGCTGCTTGGTCAATAAAACTTACATCATAATTGCTCATAAAATTCACAATATTATGAGTTTTCAAATTAGTTTGTCTCAGTAAAATTGGCGCGCTTGTCAAAGGCAGCAGCAGCAGCGGCAGCGCCTGCGGTGTGTGTATGCAACACGCTAATGTTGTTGCTCTTACTAGGCCATAAACACGCATACAGATGCAAGCGTTGCTAAATAAATAAAAGGCAGCGCGCTGCAAAGTTGCAGGCACACTTTTTGTGCGCAAAGAAAAAATTAAATAAAAAATAAAAATAATCTTGCAACATGCAATATTTTGTTGCTGACATGTGATGTGATGTGAGTACGACTTGCGCCACAACAAACACACACTCATGTAAGGAACCAAGCAAGCATGTGTGCACACTTAAGTGCGATTTTCATTACCCACACTTGCTGCTGCTGCTGCTGCTGCCACTTAAATGTTGCCGCAGCGTTTTTTCACTTTCTCGCACTGTATGTTGTCAACTATTTTTTCGGCTCATAAAAATTGTTATTAATTGCCACTTAAATGCTTAAACGCGAAAATGTATTGCTAACTTTTTCGCGCTGACTCGCAACGCGCTGAGTGTGGCTGTGTTGCACGCCTTGCTGTTGTTTTGTAAAGTTGCAAGTTTCGTGCTGCAAGTGCTGCTTGTTTCGTGGTGTAAGTGTCTAAGTTGGCATTGGCAAATCGTTGCACTTGTTGTTGTAGTTAGTTGTCACGCTGCTGCCACATTTGGCTTTGCTCAGGTGCTGTGGGGCTTATTTCTAAGTTGTTTGCCGAAATTAGTTGATTTTTGTGTAATTTGGTGGCAAGTTGGCGCTATAGTATGCCATATGCTGGCAACTTTAGGTATTTAACTAAATTATTTGGAGTTTTGTTTTACAAAATTAGTCCACCTTCGCATTCCTTGCGCTCACTTGCAAGCGTGCATTATGCAAAAAATCGCCAAGCTAATCCACATATTAACAAAAAATATGATTTTGTACAAATTTACATACATGTATACATATATTGCCAATAGTTGCTTTCTTTTTGTGCAAGTAAACCTTAAGAATCATATTTATGTGCATAACTTTGTATCTGCCATGCGCATTATATGGCCTACGCCTGTTTATGGCCAAACTTAATATACTTCGATATATATTTATATATGTAATTCTATGTTTTTTACTACCATAAATTCGTCTAGTTTATGCGACAGCGCTGCCTATGTGGCCCACCTTGCAACATTTGCCTAGTTCTTTCCTTTGTTGCTGCGCCATTATCTTTTGACATTCGCCGTTGTAAACTTTATAATTTGTGTCCTTTTGTAAAGCATTTCAGCAAATCGAAATGAATTTCAATTATAGGATAAGAAACTAAATTAGCGCAAAAAATTGCAAATATATTGCAAATTAAGGTTTGGCAGCGAAGGCAGCAAGCAATTTATGCAAAGAATAGCTGTGCTGTACAACTAACTTCGCCTATAGCTGCAGGGATGCTGTGGCAGGCTGAGTTGTTTATTGAAAAGTGTCGAGTTCTTATCAAAACTTATGTAATCACTTAAATACAAAGTTATTACCAAACAATTTTTAATAGAAATTTATCTACTTTTTATGAAAAAAAAAATTAAAAATTTTTTATTTTTTTATTAAATTTTTTTTTATTTTTTTTTCGATCAAAGTTCCACCATTGTTCTTTATTCTTAAGGGATTATTTAATTTTTAATGAAAAAAAAATTTTCTTTTTTAAATTTCTTTTTTGTTGTTGTATTAAATTGTTGCACCATTGTCCTTCATTCTTAAAAATTCGCATTTCTCGAAACTACTTCAGCATTTCTCTGGAAACGAATCTGCTAACTGTTTGCATATGCACACACTAACACACATGTGCTTGCCTCAGCAACTTCTCGACAACAAAGCATACGAAATGCCTGAGAATCAACGTGAGCACATACACAACAAAAGTTAAATAAAAAAAGTATAAAAAGGAAAACAACAACAATAGCGACTATATAATATAAGATACGTAAATAAAATTAAAAACCGAAAAATACACCACCCGCTGTGCTAAAGTGATTTCTTTGGTGGCAGTGTCTGGCTGAATTGACTGAGCGGACTAAGCGAGATGCCTAAGAAATGAACTGCGAAGTAGAATACTATGCATAATATTGATGTTGTTGCTATTATTTTTGGAATTGCTAAGGTTATTGTTGTTGTTGTTGTAAAATTTATTTTTTGTTGTTGTTGTAAAATCTGTTTTTGTTGATGTTATTGCTATTATTTTTGGAATTGCTAAGATTATTGTTGTTGTTGTTATTGTAATACAATAGTTGTTGAGGTACAATGTGTTTTTCGTTGTTGTTGTAAAATCAACTGTTGCCGGTGAGAGATGTTGTTGTAATAGCAATGGCAATTTCACATGTTGTTGTACTAGCAGTTGTTCCTTTTGTTGCTGCTGTTGTTGTACAGTGCGGTAGCAACAATATGAAAGCGACCCTAACACACGCTGAGCAGCCCATTTGGAGTTTGAAATCAGTCATAGTTATATATAACCACATATATAGTAACTCGATATTGAAGTTCTACAAACCTTTTGTAAAGTACACAGCAAAAACAATATCAATTTTATGTTCGCACTAGAATTTCTGTCAGAATACCTGGTCACATATATCTTTTACGAGCGCTCCACTTATAAAGCAGCTCATTTTGGCGACATAGTTACGCTTGAGGACTGGCGCTTTTATTTTATTGTTGCACCCGATTCCTTAACAATTCCGGCGGACATGAAATTTTAATTAAAAAATGGTACGGTATCAATGTGCCACTTATTAGTACGCACTAGTACTTGCAGCAACTGAATTTATTAACATCCGCTTCATCATCATCATCATCGTCAACAACAACCACAATAACCCTACCAATAGTGAAATCAATATTGCGAAACAATCAGAATTAAACTCATCAACCGCGGCAATGCGCGACACAGCGGGCGGTCACACCGGCCAACCAGCTAACCTGTCAGCCAGTCAACCAAATGGCCACACCGCTGCCGCCACGATCGACTGACAGTCCGCGCGGCAATTTGCAATAAAATTACACACAGTTTAACCCCAAAATCAAGAACCGCACAAATCACACTCAAGAAAAATCGAAATCGCATTGAGCGCAATGGGGCTGTATGCGTGCGCTCAGTCGTCAAGGCAAATGCGGCCGTGTAATTTTGCATTCAAACTGACAATTGGCAATAATGCAACATGCCTTGATTGCGATTGAATTGCCTGAAGATCAGTCCGCCTCATTGCAGCGCAGCGATGCGCTGATGAGCGCACGACGCGCGCGGCACCACCCAAATTGTTGCGCGCACATAAATGAAATTTCTTTTCTTATTCCAATTTTATTCGTTTAACACGAAATTTTTTCAATTGTAACACTTAAACGACTGATCAATGGCAATGATCGCACATTTGCCGCTGATCGCATGAATTGCGAGGAAACTGCCTGCAATACATGCATGGTTAGCCAGCCAGGCGAGCGTTTGAGTGCTGCCTGTGCGCGCTTGTAAAGCGTTGCATAGAAATTAGACGAGATCAAGCGTATAATTTGCGCAATAAGTCTGGGCGATCAACATTGGTTTGCGTATGTAACAATGGAGCAACCACGATCACCCAGCGCGCCACTTGAGTTCCGCAATAGTACTTAGGAGATTGAAGAAATGTGGCAGATCAATATATGGGTGCGTTGTTTGTGTGCGCGTTTTTTCTGTTAGATATTCATACTTGCTATGAGAGGAGAGAGCGCATTTTTTATTTACTCAACTACACACTTCTTTTTCACTGCTAGTTTCTGCAGCCAACTTCAAGCTGTAAAGCGCAAGCGCTAAGTTATTGTTTTCTATAGGTTTTGTGATAAAATTTTGATGTTTGATGCGTTTATTTAGATATACATATTAATTATTTAAATACATAGTATATGAGAGAGTGTAGTTTAGTGACTATATTAATGCCATCTCTCACTTTCTCTAAACTAGTTGAAAAAGGTAAACGAATTTCTAATATGCCACACACTTTCATACTATTTTTTGAATAATAACATTTTCTCATTGACTTTGCTGGATTAACTAACTTCTTCTATATACGTACAAAACATATGTATATACACTCAGCATACCCCAAAAATGCAGACCAAAGTCGTAAGAAATTAATTCCAAATCCATATGAGATTATAATACCAACAGCACGAAGCATCTCACAATACTACAAAGAAAGCAACAACAATGGCAGTATGTCTAATATGAAGAAACCAAATGTAGAATTCTTCTTTCTTGGGTTTTCTCCGCACTTCATTTGCGATTAGATACGCACATTAGCGTTGTTACTTAAGTTTTTGTTTTTGTTGTTGCCGTTTTTTTTTAAATTTGGTTTGTTGGCGCGCTGATGATGCGGAGCTGGCTGGCGAAGGCGTCCAAGTTGAGTGATCTTGTTGGCGCATGTGGAAGCTAGCGGCGCTGCTGGGGGAAAGCGGTGCAGATAAGGCGTTGCAGTGTATGGGGCGCTTGTTTTAGTCAATGCTGCTGCTGCTGGTGTGTTGTGTATTGTTATTTCTACGGTTCTTGTTTTAGTTGTGGCTAATGGTATGGTTTGTTGATTTGTATGCATGTATGTGGTGTTTCGTGCTTATTATTTATTTGTGTTGTTGTTGTTATTATTTGGTTTACGCCATCTTACGCGCCACTTTTTGAAGTTTCGTCTAAATTGTACTAATTTTTTTTTGATTTTTTTGGAAAATACACACACTTACTACATAAAGCGCTTACTTCTGTTTGTATCTCTTGTATAATTTGGCATTATCGGAGCTGTTGCTTCCATTTTATCTGCTCCTGCACATTACATATCCACAAATATACAATTTTAAAGTGGCATTCGCTGCTTTCTTGCTTGCTTCGTGTTTTTATTTTTGTTGTATTTTAAGTTAATTTGTTTGTGTTTTTTGTTTTTGTATTTATTTTCTTTCTTTTCGCGTCGGCTGCTTCAATTAAGTAATCAGGTCAAGCCAAATGGTTTCGTTAATTTTCTACAGTTGATATGAAACCCTCTTGCCGACGATTCGATTCGTCTTGCCGTCTGCCACTTTCAGCTGTTCAGAACTCATGCATTTTCCAGCTGACCAACAACTCTAGTATATACCGTTTTTGTTGCTTTAACTCTACTATTTGTGGTGAAATGTATTTTTCATTGACTTAAATAACACACCCTAACTTTAAATGATTTATTATTGCTTGAATAGTGTAAATCAAGATTGTCACGAAGCTTGCAAAACTTAGAAAAAAGCGTTGGAGACCCTATAGGATATATGTATATGTATGTATAAATGATCAGCGTTAGGAGCTGAGTCGATTTAAGCGTTAAGCCGAGGCACAGATACTCGGACTAGTCGCTGCCGCTTAGTTTTTGAGTTAGTGTTATGAACTTTTGCACACATTCTTTTTTCGACAAAAAACTGCTTCATTGTTGGAATCACCGATATCTAACCAGTATAGCATATAGTTGTCATATAAACTGATCAATCATTGTATGAAAAACTTTGTTTTTTAGATACATTCACGAATGACAGATTATTTTTTAATGCTTCAATTTCCGGAGGTAGTGTTCAGATCGGACTATTATAGCATATAGGTGTCATACAAACTGAGCGTTCAAACACCATTCATTGTATGGAAAACTTTTTTATTTGACGAAATATGTTTACGAAATTTGGCTCAGATTATTTTATAAGACAACGCTACAAACTTCGAAGATATTGTTGAGATCGGTCCACTAGTTCATATAGTTGTCATACCAGCTGTTTAATGAAAACAAAGAAAAATTTCATTTTATACGGTTTAATGCTGAAATTCATGCACCTATGTATAAAGGTTATATGTAACTGTTAACTAAAATTCAATGAAAGTGTGCTAATATTTCATTAAAAATTTATTATTGTTACTAAGAAGTATTATAGTAAATACAATTTCCTAAACATTTCTAGAAACCTACTAAATGCATAGCAAACTAATTTTTACACATATATGCACCCATGCCACATTCTTACACCGCTTAAGCAGCCACTTAACCAGAAAAATACCGCTAATAGCATTGCAAATTAGCAAATCAGTGCAAGCCTTAACGTGAGGCCTTAGAAATGCACGCTGTGGCCTATAAAGTTGATTAAACGTCCATATTGAACAATGCGCTGCATAAGTGTACGTGCCATGTTTGCCACATACACACATTGTAACTGTAGACTTGTTGTTTGAATATGTATTAACCACTTTTTTTCTGCTAAAAGGCATACTTCCTGTTTTTATAGCAAAGCGTCGTGTATTTTATATGCAAATTCGCTACAATTTCAATGATGTGATTTTCCAACAACTCAGCAACATTTCAAACAAAGCCACAAATCACGCGCATAGTCACAGTTTCGCCTCGCCGATATAAATGTATCTGTCTGTCTCTCCCCCTGTGTGTGTGTATGTGTGTGTTTGATTTGCATTAGTATTAGCCACCTTTATGGCTGCGAAATCTGATTCGCTAAATATGCTATAGGAAAAACGCCGAGCTGCAGCCGAAGAAGCCTTCGCTATGCGCCGCGTCAATGCAAATGGGCGGATTGTGGTCTTGAAACCCGCAAAGTGCGTGCTTTAAATCCAATTTAGACATTATCTAATTTGGCGCAGATGAGCAACGCCTGCAAGTACCCGCCGGCAACAACTAACAACCACCAGAATCCATAGCAACAACAGCAACAAGCAAGGTTTGAGGCCGTCAAATGCAAATTTTCCAAATTCACTTAAAAAATCCGCGTCAATGGGTTGTTTGCTAACATGACTGACTAACTGAGTGATGGGCTGAGCGGCTGAGCGTGCAACAAAATCTATGTTGCATACCAGCAGCTTTATTGGTGTGAGCGCGGAAATTTAATATTCACCCCTTTCACGTCAAGTGAAAAAGAAGCACACACAAAAAAGAACCAGTTATAATAATAATTCTCGCATCGTCTATGCCCTTGTGTTGATGAGAAAATGAGAAACTCAAATGCCTAACTTTGTTACACTTTCGTTATAACGCTGTTGCTGTAGTTGTTGTTGTTGTTACTTCCACTGACGCAACCAAAAAATGACAGTCAAAAAGTAATAAACTCATTTAAGTGCACAACTTTGCCGCGCACATCTTTTGCTAGCCATGGGGAGGGGGTTGCTGGCTGTTGCTAATGAAACTTTCGTTGATGCGCTGCCGACCTATTACCCCGCTCTACTCGGGTGTTAAATAACGGTGAACTGTGCAAGTGTAGGTAATATGCAAAATTTGACGTCTCGTCTGTTTAAAATAATAAAATTTTCTAATTTTTATGACTCTCCTGTGCGCCGACGAGATCGCGCAAGGCCATCCGAAAGCTGCTTCGACTTTTATCTGGGGACTTCACAAATATGCAGTTGCGGCGCAGTGAAGGCATGTAATTGTTTTAGACATAATCAAATAATGGACAACACGTTTGTTGGGCTTCTTTTTCACTTTTGAGGGTAAATAAAGGGTAAAGATTTTCGTGTTGCATATTTTATGGCGTACAGAGTTTAAGTAAGTATTTAATGTGGGCATAATTGGTTCGGGAGCTTGAGAAGCAATATTTATGGTATAAATTGAAAGCGGGGACGAAGTGGTGAGGAATGTGCAGGTGGTATTTGAATCACAAAGAGTGTAGCGGAGTTGGTTCAAGAAAGTATAACTTTCTGGGCTAAATTAATTTTAGTATATAATACAAATATTGGTTCAGTACTGGGATGGTTACAAGTTTTTAAAGATTTTGGAAGAAAAAGCTCATCTGAAAATACATCTAGGCTCGCTCTTGAAGTTTTTGAAACAAAAAACTAATTTTAAAATACCTCTAAGCTCTCTTCAATCCTACTTATAATCAAGCTTCATAAAATGCAAAGCGAATTTATATTATGAATTTTTTTTAGTTTTTAAATACTAACTTTGGAAATATATATTCCTATATGTATGTAGCTGAGAATACAAAAATCCTGTATTTATTTTTTTTCTTCAAAAAATCTTTTAATTTGCTCCAAGTCTACGTTATTGCCTATAAGTATCGACTTGGATGGACGGCAACCACCAGCAAGGTTACTGATTATTATTACGTTTGGCTGTATTTCAACTCACCTTTACTTAAATTTTATCTCTACACATTTCAGGTAAAGAACATACATGAAAATGAGTGAAAAAAATGAAAAAAAAAATATTTGCCATTTTCGGTAAATCGACCGCTGTGCGAACTATAGGCAGAGTGTAAATGATACGCGAGATCCCATGTCATTTGTGGTGTCTAGATACAGGGTGCAAAAACATTTTGACAGCAAAAATACTTTTTTTCAACTTAGTATTAATTTTTTAAGTAAAAGAAGCTCATCTTATATAAATTTCATGGGATTTAGAGATGATGATGATTTGATATGGTGTTATCTACGAAACAAAGGACAATTTTAATATCTTTTTGAAAAATTTTTAAATTTTTTGAACTTTTCAAAATTTTTTTCAAAATTTAAAAATAAAAATGAAACCAAATTAAAATTTAATAATATTGAAAATTTTAAAATTTTTTAAATTTATCATAGTTTTATAATTTTTTTAAATTTTTCGAAATTTTTGAAATTTTTAAAATAACACATATTTTTATAATTTTTTAAAAATTTTCAAAAACTTACAGGAATTCGAAAATATTTAAAAAAAAAATTTCGAAAATTGTAACACATACCTAAAAATTTATAAAAATAAAAAAATTATAAAAATTTTCAAAAACTTACAGGAATTCGAAATTTTTTTTTAAATATTTTCGAATTCTTGTAAGAATTTTTTTTATAATTTTTTTATTTTTATAATTTCTTTATTTTTATAAATTTTTAGGTATGTGTTACAATTTTCGAAATCATATAAATTCTCAATATATAAATATTTTTTTTTTAATTTTTCAACTTCCGCATATGTTACGTATCTGTAATTGCACCACGCCCGTTTTAGGCCAGTTAATTAATTTTTTCTTCAAATCACAGGCAACCCCGAACTTGTTAGTCCTACATCATACCACACCCTTTACAGCTAACGATTTTTGATTCTTCTTCTTCGCTCAACCCATCCCAATCACATTTAAAGCTAAAGGTCTTAAAAGCCAATGTCATACCCTGCCAGCCTCAACAGCAACTCATCAGCAGCATCAATGCATTGTATATGCCACACACACCTACACACATACATACATACTTACAATCAGTAAGCAGTGTCTGATTCAGTCGTCCCGCTGACTGCTGACTGGGCATCCCAGTGCGTGAGTATCGCATTGGGCGCGCACCCATGTGCAAATTACTTATAAGAATTTAATATTTAACAACACAAATCAATTTAAAAATCGCGAGAGTAATACATATGTATGTATATGTGCATGTGTGTGAGTACTCATTTGTAGTGGCATATTTTTTTTCTTAAAATATTATTTCATTCTACGCGAAAAAGACGTAAAATAAAAGCACATTGAAGTGGTTTAAGCGCAAAGATGCTGACTGCGTGATGCTGACTGCCTGTCTAACTGACTGTTTTGCCCAAACGTGTGCGCAACAATGAGCGTTGGGTCCAACGGTGCAGACGCGTTCGCCATGGTGCGCACAGCGGTCGATCGATCGAGCGCGCCGCCACACCGCGCAACAACGCTCCATCTAATGCTGAGCGGCTGTAAGCTTAGCGATCAAGTTGTTGTTCTGGTGGCATTATCTTTGTGATTTTATTATTATTGTTGCTGGTTTTTTGTCGGTTTTCAATTTTGTTTTAATGCTTACAGTGCGTTCGATCATTTGTCGTTGATCGTTAGATTTTTTCTTGCTTCTTTTGGTTGCTTTAGGTTCAGAGTTCATAGCGTAACATATAAGTATTGTTTGTAGACAACAGAAGATTGTTTTTGTCGATTTCAAGCTTTCGCTTTCTTCAACGAAATCAGTGAACTTTGTTTGGTCTTACCTTGTGCAGACAAGCCACACGTGCTGATCGCACAATGGGAGACAAAAATTAAAAATAAACGATTTCAATGAATTGGCGCGGATTTTTTTTACATTTTATTTTAATTTTAATTTTAGTTTCTTCTTTTATATATTATCACCCTAAAAATTCATTTCATTAAAAATTTCTTCTTTGCATTTTTGCATAAGCATCCCAATTGTGTCCTACGTCAACACCCTTCCACACTTTGCGCATCTCTCCAGCAACTTCTTGCCCAAAAATCGGAGTTTTCCTTGTATGCGTGTCCTTGCCACCGCTGAATCGCGCGTATGCACCGCACAGCGGGGCACGACTGCTCAGTTTTGTTTTGAAAGTGCTTTGTTTTCCTTTTTGCTTTTGGAACTCCTCTTTTGACTCACTGCAAGAAGTGCGCCCGCCCGCCAGCAAGGCGCTGCAACACCACTTTTGCATTATCCTTAGCATTACCCTGCCTTTTTCCGCTTTGGTTTGCCTTATTCTATTATAAGCGTTTTTTGTCTTTTCTTTTTTTTTCTTTTTTTTTTGTGCAAAACAAATCAAAACGAAATTCGCATGAAATGAACAAAAAAGTTAATTGTTTCGACGCGCGCGTCACTCACAGCATGCTGTGGCGCTGCATTCCCTGGATGTTGTTGCATTTTCGAGTAGTTTGCTGCCAGTGCTAATGAATTCTCTACTTAATGTTGTCGTAGTTGCAAATACTGCTTCCTTCTACCGAGCGCTGAGTTGATGATGCAACGCTGCCTTGCGCTCCGTGCACCGCACTCCCTGCATCGCTATGGGAAGTGTCCTTTTTCATGTCGATCCTTGGTTGTGACACTCACTGCGCGCCGTCAAACCGGCATGTGTTTGCCTCCCCTCACGCTGCGCGCTCTAACTGCTTGCTATAATCCGATTTTTGGTTGATTTTCAGTTGAAACAAAACCCCGTTTATTTGACGCGCCCGCTTGGCAATGAGCGGCGATGTTTAACGCGGCAGGTAGGCGGACAAGCGGGCTGCCACATTGTCGTCACGGTGGCATATGCGTCGCATTTCGGGTGCGTACTTTTTGCTCGTTGTTGTCTTTCAATTTAGGTAACAATTTGATTGATTACTTTTTCCTGCTTGCTGCCACAATATGCGCAAATAGCAGTCGGTGACATTTAGTATATGGGAATTTTATGCAAAACAGGGTGGGGATTAGTCTGCCAGGATATTAGCTGGCTGTTGGTGATGCCGCTGCTGCGCGCTATGGTCTTGCTTATCTAAATAGCTGACTGGGTTGTGAAATTGAGCGGGAAGTTTCCGCTTTAATGCATAGCGCTGGAGAAAATTTTATTCATTAGTTATACATACATACATACATATGAGTGTACATATGTTTTATAGCTAAATAATTTGCATATGCAGGTTTTGTTGCAAAGAAAGTTCATCACTGGGAAAAACCTAATTTAATTAACGCCGAGGCGCGCGTCAAATTTGTGCATATTAGCATTTCGTTTTAATATTTCATTAAGCGGATATACTTGTAGACAAAAGTTGACACTAGATGAAGGGATGTCATAAAGGGAAAATATTTTTAATCTTATAACGTGCTTTAATGTGTATGAGTAAAAGAGCTTTTTCTTGAGTTTAGAAAATAATTTTGTTGAGTTTCATTGCTGCCACATGGCAAATCCAAGTTAAGATTCTTAAAGGACTCCCATATTTACAACATTCAGTTGCTTGTTACAGCAATTGATGCATATATTTTGAGAGAAAAATATAAATAATAATCCCATACTCCAATATATTGAAAAATTAGCACGGAAACTAAGCCATACATTACTTGTAATTGATAAAATTCTTGCGTAAGGAAGCCATGTATCAACATACAAATAAGAATTGCGGTTATTTTAACCAATCAATTCAATTCGGTTATAGGAAGCTCATAAAATCTTTAACAGAAATATCGGGTAGCACTTCTAACGGGTGATTTTTTTGAGGTTAGGATTTTCATGCATTAGTATTTGACAGATCACGTGGGATTTCAGACATGGTGTCAATTCGGTTCGAAATGTGTTTTATCGACAAATTTTGTTCAGCGATGAGGCTCATTTCTGGTTGAATGGCTACGTAAATAAGCAAAATTGCCGCATTTGGGGTGAAGAGCAACCAGAAGCCGTAACTGATAATTTAACCGACAGTTAACTTGCAGAAATAATAGTCTTAGTTTCGCCTTGGGTTGGAGAGCAGCTATTCCAACAAAGATGTTCAGAAGAACCATTGACCTTAAGCTCTTTATAGAAATTTTAGATTCTGTGTGAGAAGAAGTAAAATTTAATCTTGCGAGATTAATGATTATCACAAATAATCACGAAAGTCGATCCAGTTCACTCGCAAAGGTCTCTTAATATATAACATTGTTTTCAAAACTATCTCTCCCTCTCTTCACATAATTTTATACCTCTTCGAGATCTTGTCTCCTTTAAAGGCCGCACAATTTTACTAGTTTTGCCTCTAGTGCGTCGGCAGCACTTTGCTTTTTTATTAATTGCAATATAATTGTAATGCTCACAATTTGTACGTCATATTGCAACAACAATACACTAAAACAACAACTTAGAATAAGTGATGCAAGTGTAGTTGTACCATACATATGACGCGCTTGCTCAGAAAAAGTGGAGAAATTGCTTTATTGATTTTTAATTGCAAATCACATTCTTTGCAGCATTTGTTGTTGCCACGGCGAGTCTGTTTTTTTGTCTCTTGCTATTACAATGCTTCAGCGCTATGTGCCTGCTATGGCATTCAATGATTTCAACTCAACCAGACATCTTTTTCAACTTCCAGCAATGTGATGACTTTTTCAGTTTTTCTCCTTTTTTGTTGCAAAAATTTACACATCTTAAAGCGGGGCGCGGCAGCAGTGCTATATTCTGCTCACCACTGTTGGTGGAACGCTGACAGAATGTTGGCCATGTTTATGTTTTAATTATGTTGTCGTTGCTGTTATAGTTAGTTGAAAGTCATGCCTCGGCGGCAAGAACAACACAACATTGGTCAAACAGCCTTGGTAGCAATAAATGAATAAGAACAACATCAACGACACTATTAACAACAACAGCAACAACAACACAACTGCTGCTGTCATAATTCTTGTGCGAATGTGCGCTGACTTATTATGGGAAAAATATGAAGTCCCATGATCGGCGACAATTGTTGACACCGCTGTGTTATTGTTGTTGTTGTTGCAGCTATGGTTGGTTCCGCTGCTGTTAATGATGTTCGCCTTCGCATGCAGACATACTTTGGTCCATCTTTCGTCCGACAACTTGTGGCAAGCATGCAATATATGACAACTGCAGCGAAATGCTGTTATTCCCTCGCCGATTGCGTTGGTATGCGCACAACCAACGCACACACACACGCACACGCACTAAAACGCAACAATCATAATCAGTGCAACAACAGTGTGTCGAGGAAACATATGCGACATTCCGCTGATGCCACGGCAGCGGGCAGCGTCTACATGGACTCGGGGCGTGTGTTAATACAATTAAGATTTTAAGTATTTATATGGCAAGAAAAATGTGACCATAAAATGAATGTTGGCATGCGCTGAGAATCACTTAAGCAATCAAAAGGCCGTGGTCAAAGACAAGCATAATAACACCAGTAAAAGTAATCATAATAGTAATGAAAATATTAAGAGAGACGACGAGATGAGCATGGCGTTGCTTTGGAGGAGTGATAAGTGCCTTGAAACTCTGAAAATATTTTTTTTTTAATTTTTGTGGTCCCAGTTGGTGCCTAGAAGTCATAATAAGTAAGAGGAATATTTTTCTTGCATGATATAAAGAAAATATTTCTGGCACTTTAGTTAGTTTCTAGCTAATTTGTTGCTAATAATAACATAGTTGTTCATCTTTCTATTTTTCTCCCATGCTACAAAATTTCTTTTTTGATACATACATTTTTTCTATTTTTCTCGCATGCTACAATTTTTTTCTTTGATATTCATGATTCAAATATGTATTTTTTTTAGTGTATTATGCGAAATTAGCACGATTTGCTGCGGAATCGCGATAAATTTAGCCAAGCGACAAATAAGGTGCGATAATCATGCGCCAGCCAGCCACTCCTGAGAAAATAAGAGCAAATCGGCACTCAACATTTAAAATTAAGTGCAAAAGGCAAAAATAAACTGTATATAAGGGGATTGCAATAAAATGACCTCACTGCACCCACTAAACACTTGTGTGTATTAAAAAAATATATATTTAAATATTTTATTCCTTTTGTTTGCTTGACCTTTCCCAGCGCGGAGTGTACCACATACATATATACATATTCAGTTCAGCTTATATATAAAAGTATGTATATGTCAAACTATATATATATCAAACTGCATAAGCAAAGTTTTGCTTTGTGCACTACTTGAGTGCACGCCAACTAATTAACTGGCGCGATCACTGCGCCTGATGGCCATCAATCAGCTTGTGTAGCACATTAAGATCATTTATAATTGTTTGCAGTTATTTATTTATTTTTGTTGTTTTTTTTATTTATATAAAAGGTCAAATGGCAACTGCTTAACTGCACAACTGCTGCTCCTATTCTAATTGATATACATATATATTTTAATGAGAGCTTAGAGGTGAACACGTGGCGCAGATTAACATTTGTTTGCGCAGTTATTAATGGTAACTTTTGATTAGATGATCTTGGAAATTGATAAATAAAAAATCAGAAAATTTAAAAATCAATAATTAGTAGCTATGAAGTTAAAGACCTTACTTAATCCTATACCCTGCACAGAGCATATAAGTTTGCCGCGCAGTCTGTAATACTCGAATTAGTACATACCTAAATTTTTGAGATATCGAACTGAAATTTTGCACACGTTCTTTTCTTTACAAGGAGCTGCTGATATGTCAGAACTGATGATATCGAATCACTAAAATATATAGCTGCCATACAAACTGAGCGAACAAAACCCTGTTTTTGTATGGAAAACTTTTTTATTTATACGAACTGATCAAACAAAGCCTAGTCCTTGTATGGAAAATTTTTTTATTTTAAAAGATATCTTCACTAAATGTGGTATAGAATATTATCCAAGTAGCGCTACAAATTTCACATAAATTGTTCAGATCCGACTGTTATAGGATATAGCGAATCTGCAAACTGTTCGAACAAAATCAAATTCTTGTATGAAAATATTTTTTATTTGACAAATTATCTTCACGAAATCTGACTTACATTATTATTTACGGCTACGCTACAATTTCTGAACTAAGTATAGAGGTCGGATATTACAACAAAAAAAAAAAAATCATTTCGAGCCGATATTATTTCATTAATCTCTTTCATTATTTAGATATTTGTTATATTTTTTTACTTAACTAATATTCAATTTGTTTTTTATTTTTTCATGGAATATTTAAAATATTCCATTTTCTGTAATATTCCACTGAATTTCTGCACCAAATTAAAAAAAATATATATTAAATAATAAAGAAATTTGAAATAATCCGTTATTATTTCTTTGAATCTTTTTATTATTTGAATGGAAAAATTTATTGGCAACAGGTGCGGCCGTCCTTTGTCATTATTCTAAAGCAGTTTTTTAAATTCAACATTTTTCTCGACTGCCCAATAATTATTTAAGCTCAAACTGTATGAAATCAATTATTAAATACGTTTGTATTTTGTTATGGAATTCAATTTAATTATAAGCATACATCTTCATCAAGTTTATTTGCATAGAGAAATCATAAAAATCGGCTCTGAGTAATTCTTGAACTCAATAAAAGTGGCTGCCACAATGAAGTTCAGTGAATACAGCATACATCACACACTAATCCAGCCAGTGTACGGTCGGCAGCCTAAAATACACAAACTCACTAACACGCCAACAATAATAACAGTTTTAATATCTTTCACTTATCAAAAGCTCATCATTAATCCACGATCACCACGATCGTTGCGATCTCCGCGCGGCTCGGCTTACCATGAGTTAATCGTCATTTTGACGACTGATCCGTTGTTGATGAGCCGTCGACAAAAGAAATCAATTATAACCAGTTTTGAGTTGTGGCCACATTTATGGATAAATTTTGTATATATGTATGTATATACTATATGCCACATGTGTACAAATAATACATACATAAGTGTGTTCAATCATCGGTTTTCTCGCATTGCTCGCTTAGTTATCGTCATCGCCGCCGATTCATTACTAATTTATGTCGTAATATATTTCAATTAAGTTATCCATAGCATTTGTGGATTTAAGATTTAAAATGCTAAATAACAACAAATCACCAATGGCACAGTGGACATAAAGTGAGTGCCCGTTTTTATTTTGATTTTTTTTTTTTGCTTTTTGCTTTTGCAAAATTTGCTTTATTTTCTACTATATTAATTTTCTTATTTTTCCGTCGCTTAAATTTGTATAATTATTCAAAATTGATTTACATTTGAAAGGTTGTTATAAAATATGCGCATTTATTGATGAGCGGTATTAGCGGTGAATGAACAGTAAGCGCGCGTTGTTACATAATTCAGTTGAATAAATTATTTTTATGGAAATGTCTGGTTATGCATATGTCAGTGTGTGTAGATCTTTCTAAAATAAACAAGTGTGCAGAAATGCACTTTTTGTGATGCTTAGGTTGGGTACAGACTAAAGATATGTTGAGTGACTTGACTTGTCCGTCATAGGCAGTTTTGTACATAGTAAACTTAAAAAACTCGTTTTAGGACAGATTTTCTTTTCGGTAGCTATTTCACGCGAAAATAGAGACGAAGCTTTGATATTGCCCCTCAAAGCGCATTAATTGTTAAGGAAAGTAGTTTTAAAATTTTTTGAAATTTTTGTTGACATATTATTTCAAATATGAACTTTAAACGCGTTTTCTGGAGAATCGATTTTTTTCACTTATGCCGGTCTTGCAGCAAATGAGCGATATGGAAAAAAAATTCTAAATTTTTGAGGTTTTTGTTGACAGTTTTCAAGTAATCAACGAAGAGCGCAGGCATAGTGGCATTATCCTGAACTAACTTTCTCAAAGCTTTTGGCTTAAAAAATGTGTTTAAACATCTTTCGAAATCATTTTGTTAGCTTTTCAAGACTTTAAGTACTTTTTATGAAAAAAGCATACATATGTATGTACCTCATTCAGTAAAAGTTCAGTGTATGCCTGCATTTATCTACATATCTACATATGTAGTTATATATCCGCCAAAAAATCACTAGCATGGCATAATATTTTCTGTTATGTGCTAAAATCGCGGAAATAGACTTGAATTGTTTTTATGTGCCGGAAATGGCAAAGGAAGGCGCAGCAAATGCACTAAAAGCAGTCAAAATCCGAAAATATAAATAAAAAACACACATGTATATAAAAATATATGTTTTTTCGTACAATCAACTAAACAGCAATTTTATTTTTCGACCCTAAAAACTGGTTGTTTAGTTTTGCGTACGATTTTTCGGCGGAAATGTGCAAAATATTTTAGCATATGGCAAATACACAGTTTTTCACAAGCTATTAAATTTTGACGCCGAAAAAGAATATTGTATTTTTATAGAGAAAATATTTAAACTAAAAATTTCACAATTTAAAATGACTTTAGTTTAAAAGTTAACAGATTTCTATGCAATTGAAGATGACGCTTGAAATATTGATTATATTTTGAGAGAGATAAAGCAATGACATGACTTTTTTGGAGTGTGACTACAGAAGCCTATTTGTCTGTATGCAAGAAAACAGATTAGATAATGGATTTAAATGTAATATACATATATAAAATATTATAAATAAATGTATATATATGTATATGTATAAGTTAGCTTATGTTATCGTATACATTTAAATATATTTTTTTTATTGAACTCAATAACAATATACACTTCGGAACGTTTCAGTTATTTGTTCCCACTTTTGATAATATCGGTTTTATAGAGTTAAGTTATTTAATTCTATCTAGAGCTCTGAAAAGGGTCTAAATTAAGTAACTAAGACATGAGGAAAAATTAACAAAATTTTTTCCAGGCGTTACAAGACATGTACTTGGCTTTATAAAAATATTTTATATTGATAACTTCAACATAAAATACCCCTTAACAAGGTCCATCTCAGGACTAGCTTTGTTATAGAAGTCTTGTTCGATTTTTTGAAAACCTTTGACTGCTCTGAGTTCTAAAAAATAATTTGCAATAACAATGCGTTTATACGTACATATATGTTAAACATATACCAATGTACCGAATGCAAATGCCTTACAATAATGCAAGTCATCTATGAGTTTGAGGGAGTGTACCAAAAGGGTACGTTATAAACATATGTATATAGTATTGGATATATATATACATATGTGTATTTGTAGTACTTATATTTTTAAGCACAGAGATATTCACATGTAAATAACTATATACAACTGTTAGACAGCACTTCACTTGGCATGCACGTACAAGATGACTTGCCATAATATGGTCTGGAACAGCCAACTAAAAGGGGCCCGAGAAAGAAATGGCAAGAAGAAATGACGGCGGATTTTTTTAATATATATTGACTTGCTGAAAAAGTGCTTGCCGAATTGTATATTTTTGTGCCGATAATCCCGTGAGTTTGTTGTGGCAGCGGCTTGTTTCCTTTTAACGCTTTTTAATGTAGTCTTCAAAGAAACGATGCTTCAATATACATATTTACGCACATAATGTATAGTATTTGAGCTAAGTAGCGAAAATGGAGTGATTATGCATAGTAAGTTGGGCGACACAAAAACGGAAAGTGAATTGCATGTTGACGCCTCGGCACTTAAAGAAATTTTTTTAAAAGAAAATTGGGGTAAAATTGAACTGGACATTTAATCCTTAGCGAAGCAACGGCGGCTTTAAAAATTGTGTATTAGAAAAAAATATATATAAATAATATATTTACAGCTTACATCCGATATATTTAATTTTTAAGAATTTTGAAGACTTTACCAAAATTAAAAAATTACATATTGTCAGAAATCTCTTAACATAAGAATACATAAACAGGTTTTGGCTCTCCTAATGTGGGAGTGTAGCGAATAGGATAAATTGTAATACTTGTAGTTGTACACTACAGGTGATAGTAGCTTGTGATATGAGTGAATGAAAATGGTCTAAACTGGTCTAAAATGTTTAAAATCAAAATCCGGAGCATTAAAGATAGCCAACTGGCATCAGAGTGACAGTAGCTGAGACATTTAAAATGGTATAAACTGGTATAAATTAGTATTAATTGGCCTAAATTGGTCTAAAATGTTTAAAACAAAACTCGGAAGCATTGAAGATAGCGGTTATATTATACTAAAAAGATAACCGCATACTCACTGTTATAGATTTTTATATTTAGCTTTTACACGAAACTTTCCTGCCAAGAGAGCAACTCATAAAAATAGCGAGTACAGAAATGGCGAATCGAATCGCTAAAAGTATATGCGTTTACTTACAAATCACTTAAGCACTCCTAATAGTGAGCGCATCACAGAAACTCAGCTGAAATTGTATCACATTTGTATGAAACGCTATGGGCAGCTTGAGTATTCCAGCCAGCGGCGGCATGACTTGGATTTTTAGTTATGACATGGCTTACGTTTTGTGCTGCAAGTAAGAAAACTATAGCAAATGACATGGTTGTTTTGACCGGCGTAGACTAGCAGACGTCAGAAACGCCACCGTATGACACTTATATACATAAGAAACCGCATGCCACGGCATTAACATAAATAAGTATGAACAAATCACATATGGGAAAGCCAACAGAAAATTAAAAAAATATATATAGTATATACAAATTTACTGAGTAATATAGTGAAATTTTTTTTAGTAAGCTACCAAAGCGCTGCTCGTATATGAGGCGTTCGCGCTACAACAATAAAAGCGGCTGGGAACATATCTTATGTGACCTATGCCGCCGTGTCAGCACCACTTACTTATTGCGCCATCATGGCATGCCATTGCATTGTACACATTGTGTACATTGTAACCAATGCAAGCGCTTGTTATGATTTCGTTGTTTCATCTGAGTGGTAACATAGAGAGCGCGCGCGCCAGCGCTTGCGGCAGCATCAAATATTTATAATCACTTTGTAAGTACCTATACACTCGGTAGCGCTGCTTGATTTCAAAGAAATCTACTCAAAAAGTACTTTCACGCCGAAAACGAAGCGTAACGGAAAGAATAAAAATCGAAATTCACTTTTGAGTTCAGCGCACGTAAGAAGCGCTTAGTGGGTTGGCTTAAAAAGTGCTTAAATAATTGCTGCTGCCGCCGCCTGTCTCACGCTCTTCAATTTCATGCCGCGTCGCGGCGGTTGTCGGCGAACATTTTCTGTCAAATCATGCTCCACTTTGCCTTACATACACTCATCAACCGAAATGTTTAAGCGCTGGAACGCAGGTGGTGCGGCTGACTTGGTGTGCTTACTTGTCGCAACTAAGAAAATTAATATTCCTATATATGTGTGTGTGTTGCGCTATTATTTCTGCTTTGTCGCCAAGATGCAATTTCGCTGATAAGCTAATGTATTCATATGAGAGTGTATGTATGTGTTCACATTTTCTGCTTTACAAAATTTCCATCAACAGAAATTGTAGCAAATTCGTTTGCCACCGCGTGAACGCGCGTCTTTGCCAAAAAGCTAGTCGCTGGGGCATCAAAACCAACAAAACAAAAAAAAATTAATAAAAATGAAAAGCAATTTTGCCATGCATAATAAATAGTTATTTGTTGACCTGCGCGTTCACAGTTAGTCAGTTGTTTGAGGCGTACGGGTAACGCGGTAGGCGCTTGGACGCCGCATGACTTGCGCAAACACAACAAAATTAATGAAAACAATTGGAAATTCAGCAATAAAGTTGTGGGGGCCAGAAAACAGAGAAAAGAAAAATCATGCAGAGGGCGAAATTGTTAATACGCTTACGATTAGTATATCGTATATATTTAGTAAGCAAATTGAAATCGGTAACAAGCGGTATGATTAATTTCTGTAGCCAGGTGGTCAGCTGAGGAAATGGCTAGCAACAACAATGTTGAGTTGCTTATAAAATCTAGTTGTTTATTGTTGCTGTTCATTTTCGTTTGCTGCTTAACTGACTAACTGGTTGTTTTCACCTTCTACAAACATATGTGTGTTGTTGGCCCCTGTGGAGCGCCATTATGTTGCTGTATACATTTCTTTGATATTTTGGGTTTTTATAAAAACTCATGGTTACTATTACTTTTATTTTTTTTTATTCTTCAGCTGGTACGCTCTTTTCTCTTTGTGGTCCGACTGTTAAAAATAGTCTCATTTGTCTGCATGATTGAGCGCTAGCACGCGCTAGGCTTGCTGGGGGTACCGGTAGTGCTGGTTTTTGACTTAATGTGTTTTATGATGTTATGTATTCGTACTTAAAGGTGCATAATTTTGGAAAAATATACTAAATATACATAAATTTATTACAAAATTATAAATTTCAGCGCTAAAGTATTTTTGAAAGTTTGTCAAAAAATGTGCCAATCGCTGACAAAAAAATACAAAAAATTTATTTCACATAGTTTTTGTTGTTTTGCAAGAATGTACTTCTCTTTTAGAGCATTAAAGTGCTTTATTTATTTTCTAATTTTTTTCTATACTGCAAGCTTTAGAGCACAGTTTCTTTTTCTCACCGCCCTTTATATTGTGTTATATAATGATCGCTGTTGCAACACGGAAAAGATATTTTTTTGTATATTCTACAACTTTTCTACAACTATTGCTTTACCTTCTACGTTTTTTTTCGAAATGTTATTCTCAATACTGCTTTTAGGCGCCTGCTATTCTTTATTCCCTCGACAACGCTTTGTTGTGGCAACTTCATTATTTTTATTTTACACAAAAATGCACCGAATGCATCAGTAAATTGTAAGCTTATCGGCTGACAGATCTAATGTAGCTGCAGCGCATACCATAGCGAGCAAAACGAGCAAACGGGCTGAAATCGCTCTTATCCCTACACACACACAAACGCATACACACACACACTAGTGTGTAATGTTTGTGGCACATAATGCAAATAAGTTGCACGTAATTATTCAAATTGCATGTTTCACACAATTTCACCACATTCCGGACAACTCTACGAAAAATCACCAGTTAAGCATCACAAAAACAACAAACACTTTCCCACAACGCTGCAATACGATCTGCCACATGCAATGCCTGCTGCATTCTTCGGTTTGTAGCAATATGAGCAGATTTTCTAGATTCTTTAGTTAGATCAGCGATAAGTATTGCCATGTTGCAAGTTGATAATTAAAATAAAAAAAAAATTGTTAGGAAAAATAAATTATTGCAAAAATTAGCGCAAATGCGTCGAGTGCGTTTTTGTATGTTTGGGATGTTGCATGCAACATCTTTTGCAACAACAGTGGAGTAAGACGTCATTTCGTATATATCAGCTACGCATTTGCATACGAAAGCGTAGAAAATTAAGTCTTTCATGTAATGAATGACAACAAGTGAAAAAGTGCGCAAAAATGCTTGCTCTTAATTGACTATGTGAGGGAGAAGAGTGACGCGGTGGCGTGGCGCAGCATGCTGTTGAGTCCAACTAAGTGCTTGGCATACACGAACGCATTAATCGTGTAATTAATTTGATGTACGCGTATTTAGAGACGCAGATGTGAAGACGTGTGTGCATATGTTGCATGTGGCATGAATGTATGTATGATATATACATTTTATTTTATATTCGGAAATAATATTTTGTAATAGTTTCAAGAAAATTTTAATTAATATCTTTTTATTGCAAGTAAACTCATTGCAATTGCAGTTAGACGCCGCTCAATTTAATTATTTTTAAATTTAGGTGAGCGACCACTTCATGCAACAACACAAGTTATAACAACCATTTTTCATATATGTGGGTATATACCCATATCTTCCAAAGCGTTTTCTAGAGATTATGTCTTCTTGCAACATTTTGTGGCAAGCACGCCACCATGCAACATTGCGCCTTAACAACTTCAATGTTCACATACTTACACTTTACACACACTTGCCAAATATATATATACACCACACAGACACATCATTAAGCCAACATCGGACAACTTTCAGACCGATCGGCCAGCGATATGCAGATTTCTTTTTATATAAGATCCATACCAACGACGCTGGCCGTCCACATGTGATCACATGTGTCCGCTTGTGGCATGTATTAACGCCACAACAGCGTTAAGCGGACATTTTTATTTAGCGCGCGCGATAACAAATGAGCGCTGTCAGGCGCGAAGGTGTCAGGGCGCGCTCTGCGCTGAGGGTGACAGTGTGTCGCGAGATTTTATAGATTGAAAATTTGGTAGACTTTTCGTGCGGCGCGTCGCGACACTACCGTTGCTGCTGCAGCGCTTGTAAGCAATGGTGTTTGGCAGTGGCGCGCAGATTTTCGCTACAATGTGACATATTGTTCGCACAAAGAAAATGTTGCAACAACATGCCAAATAAACAACAAACAAAACAGGCAAGAAAAAACAAAGTAAAAACAAAAAGAAAACAACATAGTGACAGCAGTAAGTACAGCAACATTAATATCAACAACACCAGCGACTGTCGACTGTCGCCGCTCGCCTGGTGAAGACGCCACTTTGGGCAGTTGTTGTTGTTGTTGTGGAGTCCACTTGACATGCAATGAGGCGATAATCTGCTGTCGCTGAGCTGTCTCCGAGGTGTTGCTGCATTGCGCTGCTGGCGCTGTTGTTGTTTTTGTCAACCAACCAGTGTTAGTGTGTCGCATTGTTGCACGACTGCTTCATAGACAAACGACGGCGATAGACACACACTCTACGGACAGCTAGCTACGTTAGCAGTGGTCAGCTAGCTTAACGTCCAGCCAGCTAGGCAGTCAGCCTGTCAGCTAGTGAGGCGCTGAAGGATAGACAGCTGGCGAAACGGACAAGCGGCGAACAAGTTTTGGGGAACACACACGTCTCGCAGTATACGAGTATGTGTGCGCCTTTGTTTGCATATTTTATTTGATTTCTATTTTTGCTGCTATTTTTTGGTATCTGTTTGCATGTGGTCAAAGGTATTTATCATGAAATCATGTTCGCCAGATAAGTCTGACATTTAAAATTAGTTTGCTGGCATGTTTCGCAAGCCAACAGCGTTGTTGGGAAATGCAAAGAAATCCTAAGGAAAAAAACCCGAACAAACAACGGCTTAAGCAAAACAACTATCACCCATCTTATTACGACTTTTTTTGTTGTATTTTAATTTCCACTCGCAATTCACTTCATCGAATTAAGCAAATAAAATGCTTAAGGATTAACTCTGTGCAATGCAACCGGTTCCTTTCGCCTGGCATTTCCACTGCCTTGACACGCAGGCGCTGTTTGTTGTGACTTCAAGTCTGTTAGTCATGCAATATACCAAACACTCGCAAGTGCTTAACACACAAACACACGCACACGGCTCTGCTCAAATGCAATGAAAAGAAGACGAATGACTTGCAGAAAGCGCAAGATTATGTAAATTGATAAGGATAACGATAAAATACCAAACCAAGTTGTTGGTTGTAATGTGGAATTTTGCTCCAAGGTTCGCAACTAGCATGCGATTTCTTTAATTATACTATTTGCAGGAGAGTGGTGCACTACCTTAACTTGGGTGTTTTATTAAAGTGACTTTGCTTTCGAAGGAAAGAATATTAGTTCATGTATTTATGCGTATAAACAACTTCTATTAAATATAAATGCCTTAAAAATGAAAATTTTCCACCAGATCACAACTAACCATGCACTCTCACAGAACTCTTTGTTGGCATTTGTTGAAATTTCACTCACATCGGCTAACCATACAAGCAGATTAGACCTGAAAACTGGTTGAATCAATACCGCAATGCAGCAACGTCATTGCTGCTTATAAACCAGCTAACAAGCCAGCTTGATTCCCATAATCATTAAAAACACACATCCCATCGAAGGCAAATTTAAAACCACCGTTAATTGTTGAACCTCTGTGTTAAGCCAAAATTAGCTTTAGGCACGCTCAGAACCTTTACTGAAATGTAATCCCACGTCTTTGCCTCAGCAATGGTTTTTTTACGCTTTTCCATTTACTGTTGGGATTTAAAAAGGATTATGATTTCTAGTTCTGAGTCAGCCTAACAACAATTGGGTAAGGATTTTAGCTCGGTTTTAGGTGTGTTGAGTTTGCAATATACATATATATATATATATTATATATATATATATACATATGTATATGTACATATTTTTCACATACACAAACGTCTAGTGAAAATCCATAGCATTGTTTTGGGCGCAATGAAAATGAAAGAGAATAAGCCAGCATGCATATAGGAACGTAAATATAAACATATGTATGTGTGCGTGTATGAATGGAAATATGATCGATTGTTAATCACCACAAGGCTCGTTTCACAATTAAATTGGAAATAATTTTCCAACTGCTGCAAATGAATGCTGCACACACACGTGCTTGCGAATGCGTGGCAGCGCCGTTGTACCCTTGCATTGCTTGGCAAATACCCTCGAGTGCTATTAAAGCAGCACTTCGGCTGAATTTTTAACTCAATGAATAGTTGTACCAAAATGCGTTTGATTGAATATTAAAATGTTCCTTTCTTTGTTTGTTTGTGTGCGCGTATTTATAGATCTCTGCGTTGTATTTGAATTAAGGACTATCTGTGCAAGCAGCTTTTGATGTGCGGTCGCCACTTTTCTGTGGCAAATGAAAATTCACACGCATAAATGTAAATAGAAGCATACATACATACTTATATATATGTATGTACATATATGTATGTACTGGCATAATAGAATTTCTTACAGACATATGTATACCCAATAATAATAATCTTACTGGGCGAGATCAGGCACGATGGCTATAAGAGAAATATGAGACGATACTTCACGACGATAAGTTGGTGATTTTTAATTCTTTCTTTTTCAAAATTCTAAATTTTATAATTTTCGAAATTTTCCCTCGAAGTTATTCGCCTAGTTTTAAATTATAGCGATTCCAGTACTTTTCTCAATATCTCGCAGGAGACTTCATATCTTTTTTATTTTTCGAACTCCTGTTTATTTTTGGAAAATTTTTGAAATTTCGAATTCATTCTTCTTAAAAATTTAGAGTAAATGTAACATTACATATTTTTATAGCAAACAAGTGTACTGTTTTTGGAAAAACATAAAGCAAAAATACTTTATAGAAATTATTATAGTAAAAAAAAAGTTTAAAAACTAAAAAAAAAACATTATTATTTGTATAGAATTTCAAATTTTAACAAAAAAAAAATATGTGCAAATAAAAAAACGAAAATATTTTTGTTTTGCAAAAACAAATATTTCAAAATTAAGAAATACGAAAAAAAGATTAAAAAAAATCTAAAATATTTTTTTTATTTAAATTAATTTTAAACTCTGTAATAATTTTTTTTTTAAATTTAATTTTTTTCATACAAATTTTTTAAAAAATTTTTTAATATTTTGTTTAATTTTTTTTTTAATTTTTGTGCAGAATTTTTAAGTTATTTTATTTTTGTGTATTTTAAATATTTTTTTTCATTTTTTTTTTAATTATTATTCTTATTAAAAAATAAAAAAATTATGTAATTTAAAAACCACGAAAATAAAATAATTTAAAAATTCTGCACAAAAATTAAAAAAAAAAAACAAATATTATTAAATTTTAATTTTCATTACAAAAAAATTAATTAATTTTTTTTAATTCACAGTTATATCATAGTATAAACATTTAATGAACAATGCTACCTCTAAATTTATCAATACCTGTGTACCGCCGCTATTTATGCGCTTATTTATAGCCTTGCCACATATCGGCATATTCACCAACCACTACTTACTCAACTATTTGCCCTAAGGATTTCGCTGCGAAGTAAATACAAACATTTATAAATCAATAAGTACACAAACACATGAATAAATACAACAATCGCACACGCAGTTTGACGAAAATTGGACGTGCAACATATTTTTGCGCAAACCAACAATATTTCACCAAACACACGGCTCAACCGCAACAGCAGCGTTAATTGTTATGTAGACAGCGCAAAGAAAAAAACAACAACAAAAAAGCGTACGGCAATTGTTGTATTGTGATTTGTGTACATTTCGCTAATATCCTTAAAGCAAATAACTAAATCCTTTTCGCAGCTACGCGTTTATCGAAAAGTAATACAAAACGTTCTGGGTGTGTGCGTGTGTGTGTTTTGATGGATTTGTGTTGCCTTCATTTCGCTTTTATTTGTTGTGGTTGCTGGGTGCAGAGCACTCAGCCGCGCGTTCGGCCGACCGCCTGCCAGCCATATTGTTTATTGTTTTGGTTTTGATTAGCAGCGCGACTCGGTGCGCTTGCGGTTTCCTTTCCTACATTTCACACACACACACACGCATACACAGACACATGTGTAAGTAAAAGCAGCTCGAATTTCCGTCGCTGCAGCAAGCATTTGCGAAAGTGATTGTTTGTTTCTATAATTGCTTGTATGCATGTGTGTGTGTGTGTGTGAGTGTTTAGGTTGCATGTGTTTGTGCGCAAAACAATGGCGTTCGTTGTGCTTCTATTTCATACGCTTAATTAAGGGAATTGCTGCATTTGCCACACCGCGCTCAATAGCCACCCACAAGTGGCAAGCTTACACACACACACATACAAGTATGCATATATACGCGCATTATATAGAAACACAGTTATGTAGGCAAATATCAACGCTTCACTCCCATCACCAGCCATGCATTATATAAATGTTCGTCTACATATATTTCATTATTTCAAGTGAACCCAGAAAACACACTGCTCTGCCACCCACCGCTTGAAAGCCCTGCTCAACTCAAGTATGTACATTGCGCTGAGTGTTTGTGCCACTCGTCAACTGCAGTGGGGCATGCCGCATGACGGTAGTGTGAGCGCAAATGCCAGTTGTCTACAACACATAGTTGCCACCTTGTGAATTAAATTGCGCGCATGAAATTTAATTGTTTTTCAAAAAGTTTATTCCACATTGGCTATGTCTATGTGTGTGTGTGTGTTTGTGTGCGTCATGGCGCTGGAAAATGAATGAATGGCTTGGCAAAATATACTATAGTTAAAGCAGCGTTGGTTTAAAACAGAGCAGCGGCGGGGGAGTTGCAGTGGCATTGTATTGTGTTGCAGCGTTGATATGCTGTATATATATATCTCATATATAAATATGTATATATATCATACATATGTGCTAATATATAATTGCCAGCAAATATTCATTGCATATGTGTAGCAACGCTAGAATTGAGGGTGCCTGGCTTTACTTTTTAATTACCAACGCCTGGCTGCTCTGGTTTTGTTTGAGGAAATTTAATATGGCCGCTTTAGCATTGACTATGCAACAACTGTATGTATGCGCCATGCATTGTTGCCTCATACGCTCATTACAAACAATTAGTGGAAGGTGGCGGTTAGGCATTGCTGGCGTCTTGTAATTTGCTTTAAATTGAAAATTTAAAATGCACAGACTTTGACTGAAATATATACATACGAGTACATACATATGTATGTAATAAAAGAGGGTTAATAAGTATATGTAAGTATATATGTATGTATAAAGGCATATATTATATACTCGGAATTAAGAACGTGTTCACATATAAGCTTTATGTGATTGAAAAATAAATATACACACATAGTAGTATATCTACATATACATATATGTACATACATATGCATTTTCACATACACAACTGCAATGGCGATGTGCGCTCTGTCTAATAGATTAAGTTGCATATCTTTGTGTTTGTTATTGCATTAGTTGGGTAGCATTGGCAATTTCGCCACGAGACACTTTAATTGCTTAGCGGAATTTATTGATTTACCCGCTTTTCTATTTCAATTGATTGGCACTTATTAAAATGGCACAGCCAGTGCCAATAATTTACAAAGTGCACTCTATTTAGATATAAAGAAAGCTAAATAGAAAGTCGTAGGTTGCTTTGGATTGATATGTGGTATATAATTTGGCTTCCAATTTCTTTACAATTACATATAAATCTTTATAGTGTAATAGAGATATTGCTACGCTGCAAGTTTTATTTAAATTGGAATACATATGTATGTATGTAGAAACTAGCTGATGGGAGATCGTTCACTTTGTATGATAGCTATATACTATATTTATTCGATCTAAACAACTCGCCATGCCAAATTGTGTGAAGATATTTTGTCAAATAAAAAAAGTTTTCCATACTTGAAGACCTGTCAGGGTTTTAAGAAGACGAAGGTGAGAACAGTGTAAGCCTACCAGCCATTTCGGTAAGATATCACTAGTACCTACTGAGATGATAGAATACTGTTCTCACCAGCCATATGTCAAACTAATCCGTTCTGGGTTTCCAGTACTAATTAGAATCTTACTGGCCTCGATTCTGATGGGGGCTTGCCCACGGTTTTCTTCAACGGCTGTGCACTTTTGGTGCTGCTTACTTTGCTGTTGCTTCGTCGCTTTGTTGCCTCCCTCTCGTCCCATTCACGAGTGCAGCCCCGGTAGGGGTTGTGGGCGCTTATTTAAAGGCGGTTTCTTTTCTCCAGTGAAACTCAAGAAGTGTTTTCAGCTAAGCCCTCCTTTCCTACAATCCTTAGCATAGGCCGTCACTGTCAGTCACTTGTGACCCCGGTAGTAGCCTGAGCTCAACCTTAGCTGTTATAATAATCGTGGTAAACTTAATATGCCCTCTTTGGAATAGGTAAGTTGGTAGGAGTGCTACAACTCTGGGCTCAATTATCGCGTTTCATGTATCCGCTCAAACCATTTGTTGCTCTCAATGAAAATACTCATATCCGTAATGGTTTTTATGAATAGCCATTCGAGTTTTAGTGCCTGCTGCATTATCTTGCAGTTGGTTATTGAGCTATTTCTTCAAAGTCAGTGTTCAGGGTAAAAAATAAAATTCAATAAAATCAAACTAGACAAAACTAAATAAAAATAATTGCTATAAAAAAATAAAAATAAGTAAAATAAATAAGAAAATCAAAATTAAATAAATTTAATAATGATTTAGATAAAATTAAATAATCTTAGTAGCCTTTACAAGTGCTGATTTTAGATAAGTTTACAGCGCTTTATACCTCGTATGGCCACCGTGTTGCGAAAATTTTAAAATTTTTTTTTATTTATTTTTAATTATCTTATAAAGTGCTAAAAGCTAGTGGCACTCTGCTACTATATCAGATCTAACTGCTATAGTGCAAAGTTTACTTATATATATGTACATACAAGCACCAAGCACTTTCACTGGAATTTAATTTCGCATATCAAGACGAAATCTACCTTTAATATAAAAAATAAAAATAAATAAAAAATAAAAATAAAAACAAATAAGAAAATTTTAGCAGCAAAATCGTCATTGCTTGAAAAGTCACCAATTTAATATTGTCATGAAATCAACAACAAATCCACCAAAACTTCAAACTCAGAGATAACGCCTCGAACACTAAACAAAGTACTTAAAAAGTACAAAATAATTTCATGTTTGGACACAAACATTAATAATTAATAGCGATATCAAAAAGTAGCAGGAAAAAATCAGATTGTTGATAACACTTTGCAGTTGGTGACTAGATGGAAGACATTTACTTTTAATTTATTAATAAAAAAATCAGCAAAGCATTTAGATATAAAGAAGAAATGTGTGCCAGTAGATATGCGTAACAGTATTAAAATCTGAAAACATAACAACAATGAAACACCTTGTGTGCAGCTAGTCGTAAAATGCTTAGAGTCAGAGCAGGAGTGTAGATAACACGTTTTTAGGGGGGTTGCAGTTTTTTTTTTATTAATTTTAATTAATTAATTTTTTTTGTATATAATTATAATATGTTTTTAAATTTATTTTATTTTTTTTTTAATATTTTTATTCAGAGCAGGGGAGTAGACAAAACATTTTTGGGGTGATTTCAGATTTTTTAAATTTTAATTAATTTATTTAGAGAAAAATTCTTAAATTTATATTATTTTATTTATTAATTTTTTTTAAATATATTTTTTTTAATTTTTTTAATTTTTATAAAAAAATTATTTTATATTTTTAAGTAAGTCACTATACCTTTACATATGCATATAAACATAAATTCAGCAGTTTACAAAATTTAGTCAAAGCATATATTTTGAGGTTAGGGCTTCATATCACCAAAATCCCCCCTGCCCACACGCCTTATGTTGTCTTCACGGCTGCCATCTAGGCCTAGTTGGGCACCTGAGCAATGCCAAATATACATATGTGTGTACATACATATAAAGCGCATATCAAATGCTAGTTTCCTCATATTCATATGTGCGCGTGCACGCTTATGTGTAAGTACACGACTGTGATTAAATATTTATAAGTTGATAAAATGAAATTGACGCTTTAAAACTTTAAACACAGTAGGTGCACGGTAAGCCCAAACGACAGCCGCAATATGCTTCCAAGCATATGTATGTATATACGTATGTATATATATACATATGTATGTTAGAACATACGACTTTTGCGCTTCTTCGCGCGCACTCAAACACACACACATACATAGTTGTAGAATTTTATGATTTTTTCGGAAATCTTAAGTAAACAACGCTGAAATTAGTGTTGATAATAAAAAATACAGAAGCTACCTGAAATTGTAGATAAGCATTTGAAATTATCAACTTATCATCTAATATGTAGTTGTGTGTAAACAGTGACATATGTGCGCGTATGTATGTGTTTATACATATGCCCAAATAATGTTGTGTGATATGTTTGTAATTTGTGATATTTACCAGTTATTACGGCCACCGATTTAGAACTGATATTACGTAGGAAGTGCAAACATTGCTTTGCTTTGCTTTGCTATACTTAACTGTAAATACATAACAAGTACATACATATGTAGCTACACATGTACGCTGCTATAATGTTCGAGGGTCTGACGCCAGCGCCAGGTACTTTGAACAGCTGAAATGGGACAAATACACCAAGTATGATAAAAAAAAGTTGAGTTGCACATGAAAATTGATTAAAAACATCAACAGTAGCATGATATTTATTAAATATTTATGTACACGAAATTAATTACTTGGTGTAGATATTTAGATATGACAGCTAATTGTATGTTGCATAAACGAAAATGAAAAAAATTACATATTTTTATATTTAATTTAATTTAGTAATCACAAAGTAAACAAAATTAATTAAAAATTTGAAGTTTGTACAAGTAAATAATAGTAAAAAAAATTTAGGAAAAATAAAACTCTAGCATTCACCCACTTTGCCGCAGACATAATTACCTTGCAGACATTTAATTTGCCGAGATAGCAAAAAGCTATAAAAATGGGGATAAAAGTGAATATGATTCATGTTTCTACATAACCAGAACGTACCCAAAACTTTAACCGGTAAAGTATTTTTAATAAGGCAGCATTAATAAAAATTATGTGAATAATAATAATACTAATATTTTCTGTCGCTAAAACAACAACAACAACATAATTAATATTTTATAATATTTTTAGGCATTTTTATATAAAGGCTTTGACCAGAAGCAAGCCTAAAATAAGTATTATAATTCATATGTTATTCTAGCTTAAACAAAAAATAAAATAAAATAAAATAAAATAAAATAAAATAAAATAAATATTTTATACATATGAAAAAATAATCACCTTGTACTCCAAATTCAGCCAAAATCCACCCATCCACCATAATAGAATTCCCAGCAGCACAGCAAGGAAAGCAAATGAAACGTGTCCTCAACGCATCAACAATGCCCTAAGGATATGTGCAACATTAAATTCTGCGCGTGCAAATGACTACGAACAAAGAGACTTTTTCACATCAGCTTACACACACACATACATATATGCATGCACATATAGAAATATTTGAAATGCTTTGAATATATGGAAAATGCTTTACGCTACTTTGGCAAAATTATTGTGAATTTCGCTTCACAGGAGCTGAACAGCCAGCGAAAGAAAAAAATTTAGTGAAATACAAATATGTATGTATGTGCAACAATATACCTGCAATTCGATAATTTGATTGTTTAGTACTCGTGTACTCGCGCGCAATTAGACAAACCAGTCGCAAAGCCAAAGAAAGACAAGCAACAGCGGCACAGACCAGACTGGATAGAGAAGGGATTGGGCGAGTGTGTGGGAAAGGTTGAAAATAGCTCAAGGTGCGGGTGCATGCCTTTTGTAGACTATATAAGTATATAAGTCGTGTTAACTTGGATTATGCAGCAACAACAATAATATGTAGAACCACCCAATCGAGTGGCGAGCAGACAGGAAGTACGTAGCGTAATCAACTTAAAGCCAAATACATATAAACAATATTAGCAAGTGTTTGTGTGCAAATATTGCATTGCTGCATATTTTTTTTTTGTCTCGACTATTTGTAGGCAACGCCTTGATTATAGTGATTATCCGTTGAGCGCATGGCGCGCGTGAGTGTACGTGAGTGACTGGCTGGCTGACTGCGGGAGCGGGTGGAAAATTATAGCTTACACCGCCAGCGCTGCAAGTGGTGTGTGTTGTGATTTTTTCCATGCAATCTACTTGGTACATGTGATTATTGTGTTCCAGCATATTTTTCGAAACTTTAATTATTATTTTCTACCAATTGGTATGTTGGCTAATTTGAAAATAATTCAAGAACGTCTGGTTGCAAGCTTTGTTGTTGGCAAGAAAAATATTAGGATATGGATATTTGTATGTATGTATGTGCTTATTCAAAAATGCGCGCTTGTTAGGGTGCGCGTTGCTGTGGGCGGTTGCGGTGCTTGCCGGCAAGGCGTGGTTTGGCGTTCGGGCGGCCGACAGCAGGCGAATATGCTGCCAATTAGCCAGGCGTACGAAAGTTCACAGCTTTGAGCTATAAAATGTTTACGTTCACACAGTCAACACAGTTTTTCTTTAGTTGTGCCTTACTGGGAACAAGTTGGTAGATTTATTAGCATATTATAGAGATAAAATTCTGATTTCTCGCTTTTTAAAGTTTTTTAAATTTCGATTTTATTGAAATCAAATCATATTTGTCTGCATAAATTATGCTTATTGTGTATTACATAGCTGCTTGCAATTAGTTAGCCGATAGTTGACCGCAGCCGCATTGTTCTTGCTTTACTGCTCCCTCTTATGTCGTGCTTTGGTCAGTAACCTCATCACATTTGGTGGTTTACATCAATTTTAAATGCTCACAAGCTGGTAATTACATCTGCGTTAAATAATATCTTGTCTAATTTATTGAATTTGTTGTTGTTGCTTGTGCTATAAGTGCATTATGGCTGCTAATTGTGTACGCGTTTAGGACGTGCTAAGAGTCGCAACCGAGGTGTTGTCCACGTATACGTATATCGTCACTTAAAACGCAAAATAACGTAACATCACTTTTTATAAGATTGAAAGTGAAGGAAGAATGATGTAAAAGAAACCGCTCAAATTGAAACAAAATTTGTTTCGGTTATAAATTGGTTATATGTGGGTTACATATTGGTTATATATTGGTTACATATTGGTTATATAGTGGTTATTTCTCACAGCGGAAGCTGAAAATTTTATGCTTCGTATTTGTAATAAGATATAGTGAATCGCAAGCCTTAAAAATTTCAATTTCGATTTCTTTGATGATACGTTGTTTTGCATTTTAGGTGACGATATATACATATATGTATATACAATATATGTAGAATATCTTTATTTGCAGTTATTTTAAGCTATTTAATGCATTCGAAATCACTAATATGCGGACATTTGTGAAATGATTCCTGTTAGAACGGAGACTTTAATATATGTATTTCTCAAATTCGTTATAAGCAATAAGAATAATTAATTAAACCTGAATTCTAAAAAAATTATATTTGATTTTTCATTACGAAAAAATAGTTCAAAATATAAAGTTTTACATAATAATACTAATATTATGTACGCCACTGTATTACTTATAATTATATCCGAGCTATAAGCAGTAGTATTTGCTACGTTGTTGTTATAACCTTTAGCTATGCTGCTTTGAGGGTGTTAAGACCGCATAATTGAGTTTTGGCATTGTTAACGCCGAGGTTTGCTGAGCGATTTATATGTATTGTATATAAATAAATATATATACATTTATATATATACTTATGTGTGTATTAAAATCACTGCTTTCCTCTTTGGAACGTCTTCCACTTCTGCTTTCCAGTAGAAACTCCCTTAATTTTCTTGCTGACCACTTACATTGATTTCATCATCGCTATTAGTCGGTAGTACAACAACTTTTACTTTAATCAATTTGTAGCACTTATACGTTTCTTTTTCTTCCCAACAACAGCAATAAATTACTTACTGCTTGTCATAGTAATTCTGTCGATTTTTTTCCGCCACAAGGCGACTGGCGTAGCTTGCATTATCTGCCAACCGCTGGTCAGTAAATATATTGAACAAAGTTTTGTTTTACTTAAACTACTTTACGCGACCCTTAAATAATAAACCCTTCTCTTAAATACTCGTAAAACACATTAACTTCCCCACACTTTGCAGCTACGTCTATTTATTGCTCGTCGCACCATCATTTTGCCTTCGCCTTAACCGAGTTTTTTACGTATAATTACATAAATAGAAAAGTTTTGGTACTAACTTTTTTGTTTTGTTTGTGTTATTGTTGCGTATTTATCTATAGCTGATTACTTAATATCGACTTATTTCGTAGTTGAATGTTTATGACTTTAGTGGGCCTTAAGCGAGAGTGTTGGAAAAATGTTATCATAAATATCAGTGGTGTGAGCTAGAAAAATGTTGTATATAATTAAGAATAAGAAAATATTAAATTAAAAGTTTTATGAATTAAAGTTAGTTCAAAATTATTAAAAAAAAAAACAAAATATGAAAATGAAAATATAGTAAGTAAAAAATTAAAACAATATAAAAATATGAAAACAAAATATAAAAAAAAATTAACATTAAAAATATAAAATATATAAATATAACAAAAAAAAAAAAAAAACAATTAAAAATATATAAAAAAATATTCATAACGCTAATACCAGGTTTTCGGTATGAAATAATAAAAATATGAAAAATAAATATTAAAAAAAAATTCAATAGAAAAAATATATAATAAAAAAATATTAAAAAAATAGAAAAATATTTTTTGGAGAAAATAGCAGTTCTTCATTAGCAATTTAGCTGGGTTTAGTGACTCGCTTTCATAGTCCACCCCAGCCACTAACATATCGTGCTAAAACTAAATTTCATAACCTAACGTTCAGTGCGTTCTCTGTAGCATAATTACATTTCATTACTGATAATTTTTGGTCTTCTCTCATATTCTTCCGGAACAATCAGCTCTAGCCCAGCAACTGCTTGAGTCAGCTCTCAAATATCTTTTAATTTTCTTTATTAAAAATACATTTAAACTTAGCCGTATAGTTGCGCTTGCTTCAAAAACATATTTGCCCCCTCATTTCTGCTATCTCCCCAAACCACGCTGCTTCTATAAATTGTCCCACAGCGGCTTCTCAGCCATTTTGGTTCGCCGCTTTTGCCTTCACCTTCGCCTTTTTCAATTTTCGCATTTGTTTTATAAATAAATAATTTCAACATTTTACGTGCAACTTCGAGTGGCACAGCCAACCATTAATAAATAAGAACATACCACTTGCGGGAATACTTACGTACGACAGTTTAGTTAAGTCGTCGTTGTTGTTGTTTTTGCAAATAAGTTAAATTGTTTCTTGATCACTACACAGGAAGTAAGTGTGTGTGTGCGTCTTAGTGGGGGTGTTTGGCTGGCAGCGCGGATGGGCGACTCACCCTTTTTATTGCTTGCTTGCAAATAACACTTAGTCGGTTAGTTATAACGGTACATGGCCACAAACTACACCACTTTGGGCCGCCCTGCTCCGCCGCGTTTCAAAGAAACAAAGAAATAGCATATCCACATAACGGTAGCTTGTAGTTGCCGCACAGCCATGCCACTTGCGCGCCGTGTCCCTGTTGGCGCCACACCGGTAGCTCCCCAAAGTGGCATAACGTCAAATGGTTATAGCGATAACGCTGGCGATTGTCAATGAAGTTATCAGCCGCGCGTGTGGCTGTGTGGGAAGCGCACAGACAGTGGACGCTTTTTTGTTGGTTTTTGATGGTTTTTGTTTCAGCTTTGTTGGCGTTTGCTAACAATTTTATTGTTTTTGTTATTGCTGTTTTTAATTTTCATTTATTTATTAATAAAGCGCACTTAAGATAAATGCGCGCCGATATACAAGCGCGCTTGTGTGTGTGTGTAGCGCAAGTTTGTTAGCTTTAAGCTAAGTCCATTGAAGAGTTAGATACTAGCGCTAGCTACAAGCTGCTTTGTTCAATGTTGCAACGAATTAATGTTGCTCGCTTTGTTTTTGGCTTCTTCAGCACACAAATATTACAAATATTGGTTAGCGACGTGCAATTAAGCGCATTTTTTTAATGAAATACAATTTAATATTGATAACTGTTTGGGGACATGCAAGGTTAGAACACAATAATGGTACAATGACAACAACAAAACTCAGCTACGATCTTATATATGTGGGAAATCCAAATAAAAATTAGTATTAATTGCTATGCAAACGCGCAACGGTATACGCGGCGGGCGTATGGGTCAAGTGTTGTGGCAGATAGCCTGAACGCACGTACATGCGAATGGTTGGCGCTCACTTTACTTTCTCTTTTGTCTGCTTTCGCGCTGCGACAGGATTAAACTTTCATTAGCATTTTAGTTAATATTTGCTGGCGCTTTTAATGACAACAGTTAGTGTGGCAAGAAGGGAAATTTGTGCGATTGTTTATTAAACGCGATCGCTGGACTGAATTTTGTGACAAGTGCGCACACCGACACTCACACATACACAGTTGCTCTGCAAATAGCGAAATTTATTTGGTTTTTTAGTAGATGCACAGAGTTTGATAGTTTAATTAGCATTAATTGAATTGGATATTAATTAAAGTATTTCGCAAGAACCCTTCAGGCACGTCCCGTACATAGCGCCTTTTAGCTTGTGCTGCTGCGGTGGCGCATTGGGAGCAGCACACACGTGTGAAAAAGGCGAAAAAACGCACTTTGGCCTCAACTCAGGCATGAAATCGTTGAAAAAATGCTTTACAACAACTATAAATACACATAAATAAGTGCGTTCGCTTAGCTGCATACGCCCTTACGCACTTTTGCTCCCTAATTGTAATTTAATAGCCTTGCTGCAGCGATAACGGCAGGTGGCGGCTGGCTAGCCGCATTGTTGTTTGTACAAAAACAAAAGGCAACAACCTATTGTATCTTAATGCGTTGCACTAATTTGTCGCAAAGTGGAAGGGTTAGTGCGCACATCTAGCTGCAGGTATTTGTGGCACGCATGATTTTCAAGCAAAAAATTTGTAATTTGTGATGTCTTTGCGAGTTGTGCGTAAGTTGTTTTAGTTGCAAGTGCAAGGGAGTGTAAAACACGTAGCGCTAATGAGTCGGTGCGTGCACAAAGATATCGGATTTAACTGGATCGACCAAGCATAAATATTGTTATGGAAGAGTCGAGTAAGCAATTAGCATTTTTTTAGATAAAAAGTTACAGAAACTATGGATATGTCTACATTAATGTGCTTTATATATATATATATTTTTTTTTTAATATAATAAAAAAGTGTTTTAGACGCTTGGCTATTACTTTTACTTTCTGAGGGTTTCTTATCGAAGTTTTAAAATTAGCAGAGAAAATAGTTTGGTTAATAAATTATCGATAAACCTATAGATGAAGTATTGCAATTACAACTTTCGCCTTTTTTTTCTAGGAGTATGGAAAAAAGAGTCGTAGTTTTCGCACCCAGGCATTATTAAAAATGAATTCTCTTGTATAAAATATTTTATGTAGACAGTTTGCTACAAAGTGGCGGCTTTTCAGACAATTTTCGGATGCGTCATCTTAAGTAGAGATGCTATGGGCGCTGATCATTCGAGAAATCACAGTTGGATTAGGTTAGTAACAGAGTACCACGTAGCTCGATTTCAAAAACACAGCTTCGAGCAAAAGTCGCTTTGATGCTTTAAAGAATTATTACAGTGTGCTACCAAATTAATAACGTATTTAAGACTCAAAAGTCTACAAAAAACAATTTCGATTTTTACAAGGGCTCAAACTGATCTGACTACTTAAAAAAATCAATAAAGGAAAAAAAGCGCTTGGAAATGGAAACTGTGTTATTGCCATACATAGCTAATTACTAATTGATGTTAAAATATTTTTTGAGCTTCAAACTCTAGAAGAAAGCCAACACAAAGTCAATGAACAGCTTAGCAATCTCCCAATTCAAATGCCTCAAAATAAAAAATAAAAATGGTGATAAAAGTGTTACAAATAATAGTTTAAAGCCGCTCAAAACTAATAGATACATTTCAACTCTAGCTATTCTAGCATGGCAGCGTATTGACAGACGTCAAAAGCAACACTTAAAGTACCTTTTTACAAAATTTACTACTAAATTGAACCAATGACTTTGAAAGCATGCTGCTGCTGCTGCTCGCTGAAAGCCAATAAAATAAACATTAAGATTTTTATAACCGCATTTATGTACGATTCTGCGTATTCAATGGACTTGCCACTTCGTCCAATACACACAGATACACATCTGCATACAATCATTCGATAAAAGCGTTTGTTGTTATTTAAACTTAATTAAACACACCATTTTATGCTAGCGCAGCAGACAAAAGCCGTGTAGCAAGTAAAAGTCATTAAGCGGCTACTAAGTTAGGTTTTTATACAAGCTCTCGCTGGCTGCCATGCTGTTGAACTAGCTCAAGTTGTTGCTTTTGTTCTTGTTGTTTGTTGTTGGCGGAAATGTAACAATCGCATGTGCGAACACATAAATAGCTGACTGCTAGATGCTCTCGCGTTAAATGCTCATCAAATGTGTGATAATTAAAATCGCTAACTCGCTGTTGATTAAACAAATTAAGAGTAAATGTGGCGGCTGCGCAGCACAAGCGCTGGATGTGTGCAAAAACAAATGAAGAAGTTGGAATGAGGAATTGGATATTCTACATTTTTATTTAGAAAAATTGCATTTATATACAAAAGTTATTAAAATTTCTGCTGCTGAACTTCAACACTTTATAGCTCTAACCGTCACGCTCTTCGTGCACTTAAATTATAGTTGAGATTTTTGCTAGCAGCAAGTGAATTTGTATGAATAATTTGTTCTATTTCTTTCAATTTGCCATCTGCTCCTCAGTGCTTAAGTCAAGTACTTAAGTATTACGCTTAAAGTGGCACTTCTGTTGCCCTGAGGGCGGCGCACTTCATGCTCATGCCGCATGCACTTGTCAATTGTGCCACTGCTTTTCGATATTTATGGAGTTTACACACTACGGCACTGGAGAGTAAACTCTTATAATTGCAATTAACAATTAAGTGAAAATATACATTTGCCGATAAGCTTTTTATTGAGTTTTAATAGTTTTGTTGAAGTGCTGCTTGAATTGGATTTTAATAGAAAGTTTCGAGTGTAGAAACTAATGAGTGCTAGCAATATATAAAATTTTATTAAGTAAAAAAAGTTTATAGTTTTTCGAATTGCTTGTTATTATAACTATTTATATATATTTTAATATTATAATTACAAATATTAATGATATTAAAATACATTTACTTTTAAATTTCCCAAAAAAGCAAAGAATAATCAGCAGCCCTTTTTACGTTTTTTTTCAATTTTGTTTTTTAAATTGCCTTACATTATACATTAATAAATTTTTTGTTTGAAAAATTCTAAAAATATTTTTTTATATACCTTTAGTACTTTCCTTGAGCATTCCTTTGCTTCAATATATATATTTTAACATTTTCTTAACAAAACCTACTTTTCATTGCCAAAACGCTCTGCATCCCATTGAAATGTCCAAACTCACGCAGTCTTCTCTTACCTCCAACAGCACAAGCAACACTTATTATCAACTCAAGCAACTAACATGTTGTATAACACCTCAATTCCTTGAGCATTCCTTTGCCTTGGCAACTCGCTGACAACTCAATCACCATTTACAACTGGCAAATACCTTTGCCCATAAAAGTTTACCAGAGTTGAAAATAGAAAACTGTCTATATTGGCAGAAATGCAATAAAAGCGCACGCTGCAGCTGCAACATGCAGTGGCACGCGTTGTTGCCAATCAAAAAAATACTAAAATAAAATCATTGAGCGCTAAAATACACAAAGCTAATTACATATTCATTTATACACTTAAGACATAGCACAATTTTGAACACTTTCTGCGAATTGATTGCGCTCTGCAGCAACAACGCGCAATCAGGCAGCGCCAATCGCAAGGGAAGTTGCGCGCTTAAGTCTTTTGTTTTGGGTTGCACTGTGGTTTGTTGTAAAGAAAAGTAATTAATATTATATAAAGACATACATACATATATGAATATGTACATATGTTTAGGAAATAATGAGAAAACTTGTTCAAACAAAAAATTGGAAAAACTTAAACAAAAATATAATGAAAAAATTATCTCTTTTTTGAATTTTTTGTTTATATTGTGCATATGGTAAGAGTAATAGTAAGGCCTTGAAAAAATTAAAATAGTTGAAAATTCAAAAAAAAAATATTTGTGAAAATATTAAAAAGAAAATTCCAAAAATGTTTCAAAACAAAAATTTAAAAAAAAAATTTAAAAAAAATTATTTCAAAACTATTTTTTCAAAACAATTTTTTTTTTTTCAAAAATGTTTTCAGAATTTTTTTTAACCTTTGTTGAAACGAATCAACATTTTTTTTTATTTTTATTTTTTTTTTTACTTTTTGTTAAGTCATTACATTTTTACATTTAAACCCACTTTTCATGCACACAGCTGCGCTAGTGTTCCTAATTGTCTGTAAAATCGCGTATAAATAACGTCATCTGAAAGCGCATGCCTGCAACTAATTTGATCTCACCGCTTTTTTATGTAATTTATCAGAACTCTTACAACAATTTTCAAAGCAAAATAAACGAAATAAAAAAAGTAAAAAAAAACCGGCAAGCACGCATATTTCTTAAAATTTTTTGAGCGGTCTTGGTAAATACTCACATATATTTAATATGTATTCAAGTGACGTAGAGCACTTTACATGTATATATAGCTTTTTAATTTGCTTGTGACTACTGATAGTACTCACGTTGTTGTTGTAATTTTGTATAGAACACGTTTGCCACAAAGGCAAAGCAAGCGCTCACATATCAGCTGCCTGTGAAGCGACTCATTTGTAATTATAATCGAAATTTCGCCTTTTGTATTGTTTTTGCAAGCAGTTGTGTTTGTAATTGTTTTCACTTTTCAAATATTTTTTATTCTTAATTTTTTATCTAAAAAGTTATTTTTATTATGACAGACATTTGGGTACTCCGTGTTGCTACTCTCATGCATAATAATTCTTTTTTGTGATTTTTTCATAAATGTATATTTATATATAAGTTTGTATATAAAATATAGTATATACATATATATATATTATACATATGTACATATGCCTGCCTATACAAAATACCCGTGGTGGCGGTTAGCCATTGCACGCATTTGAATTTCACCTCATCAAACATTTGCTTTTAATAGTTATGATTATTGTCATTTCGCATGCTCGACCTGTGTGCAGAAAATTTGAAAACATTCAATTAAAATGCAATGCAAATAATTTTTATTAACTATTTAGAAACGTTGTCTGCATTTAAAAGAGGCACTAGTTGGCGTAGTGTCATATTTAGTGGAGTTTTTTTTCTTGTTTTTTTTTTTGATTTTTGCTTTTTGATTATGAAAGGCCGCAGCAAATGGTGGGAGAGTTTTACAGTTTTTGTTTTTGTTGGCAGTCGCTTGGTTATGGCGTTGGCTATAATTGGTTATTGCGGCGTGCAAAAATGAAATATTAGTTCGCTGTGTGGGAAAAGGCGTGGCTTGGCGGTGTGGAGTTTCAAATAGGTAAAGAGCTGTGAGCTGATCAGAGCATTTGCGCTTGTATATAATCGTTTGACAACTAGAGGATTTTTTCTCTTTGATGCAAAGTGGATAAGAGACATCTTTTCCCTTCTACTTTTTTATAAATTTTCGCTACCGAAGTAAAAATTACTTTGTTTTTTGAAGAATAAAAATTTTTGTTACCAAATTTAGTTTTCTCGCTAAGCGAAATGTGTTTAATTTGGGGATCCTTAGATATTTTTTATAAATTAGATTTTTTAAATATAAAATACTGAGCCCGCATACTTTGTTTTTAAAGCTGAAAGCATATTTTATGTCCATCTTAAGTTTTTTAATACAGAAGTCCAGCTTTCAACGCCAATGAGCTTGTTTAAGTTAGTTTTGTAACTTTTTCTCTTCTTCAGTCTACTTTCCAATAATATATATGTATGTATCTAATTTTTAAATTATCCAGCATATGATTTTAAACAGTCAACTGCCTTCCCCCCTGCTTTATATAAGTAACTTTCCCATTTTAATTTGTAAAAATCCTGAAATGAATACCCACAAATTCTGCGTTCAAATTTTAATATGCCGTCAGCAACATGCCTTTTGACGCGTCAATGTTGCAAGCTTTTGTGGAAATGAGCTAAAAAAAAAATACATAAAAATAAAGGCAGAGCGCATATGTGCTAAGTTCAAACGCACACAAACACATACATATACATACACATATGTATGTATATATTACTTATAATATGCATTAGAGCACATGTGTGAACCTTAGACGCACACGCAGCCGCATATTAATTTCTTACGCTTGCGATTTTCTTTTAAATTGCAGCTAAGCATATATTTATACATTTATAAAACATTATTTTAATCACATGCATGTAGTATGTATGTGTGTATGACGATTTTGTAGCTGTTCGCTTTAACTTTTTTAGACATAGTCTAGACGTTCTGACCGCGCTTGATATGCACGCAAATGTACATATGTACACACATACTTCGCTAAGCGTGCTCGCATGTTTCGCGGTGCTTCTGTGGCCCTGTATATATACACATACATCTGTATGTGTGAACATTTAAATATGTATGCAGCGTTGCGTAAAGCTCATCATTTCGTTTTTGACATTTTGACAGGCCGACAGGTTGGTCTAGTCGATCGGTCGACTTGTTAAGGAAAATTTTGTCGGCTTACTGGGAAACTCCATGCCGACAATAATCGTAGAATTTCAAGTGAAAGTGTGTGCGTGTGGGAAAATGTGTGCTTAAGAAAAAATATACAGTGGTGAATGCGATTAGAAGAGTTTGATAATATTTATTAACGAAAAAAAAAAATCAAAAAATGTAATATAATTAAAAATTATAAATAATTAAAAATTTATAAAATATATAGTTAAATTATATATTTTTCCCACAAGCGTTTTACTTATTTTGATCGAGTTAAAAAAATATAAAAAATAGAATTAAAATATATTATTTAAAGAAGTAATAATTAATTTTTTTTAAGTAATAGGTAAAAAAAAATGAAAAAATGTCAAATAATTAAAAATGATAATTTATAATTAATTATTTTTTTTAATTAAAATTAAATTTTTGAATTAAAAAAATATTCTAAAAAATTAAAAAAGTTATAATTAATTAATTCTTAAAAAATATAGTTTAAAAAAAAATAATTAATTAATTATTAAATTTTTTTAGAAAATTAAAAAATTAATTTTTAGAATATTTTATTATTTAAAAATTAATTAAATAATTTTATTAAAATTAAAATGAGTAATTAAAAAAAATTAATTTTTAAAATTTTTCAAACTATATTTTTTTAAATTATTAAAATTTATGTTTTTATTATTTATGAAATTTTTTATACATTGTCAAAAATATTCTAAGTATATTAGTTTTGTCACTTAATTTTTTCTTTACTTATGTACTACTATATGAAGATTTCAATTGCGCAAATAATCAAACGCTAAAAAAGTAAATTGAGTATGCGTCAGTCGTGAATTCGAGTGGCTGGACTCAGTGACGCCATCATTTTTGTATCGTGCCACACATTTTTGATCGTTTTCAGTCCAAACAATGCAATTTTTTTCAAAATTTGTCCATATTTTACACCTCTCTCCAGCGGTCATTATAAAAGCAAAATTATGCATTTTCCAGCATATTTTGGTTTTGACTGTTGTATACAATTTCAACTTAATTTATTGTCAAATTAATACATTTCCAAACACTTCGCATTCTATAAGGCGTAGCAATAAGGCGGCTTGTTTATTTCTGTACTCAAGCTTCGATTGGCGTCGCTCACGAAATTTAATTACTTTTTACCAATAATGTAAACGAGACAGTCACGTTTTATGCATTATTATTGTTTTTGTTATTTGTTTGTTTTTGGTTTTTTGTGAAACCAATTATATTTGTTTAGTCACTTTTTGCGCGTGCATATACTTTTCCATTAGTCAAAAGTGATTTTATTAATTTAAAAAATGCTAATAAGCAATTTATAATAAATTTAAAAACAACAGACAATTATGTGGCTTTCGTCATGCCACTTTGCCGGCAATAATCAAAATTTATGTGCTACCCAGTTAATTACCCACTTACATATAAGCAACGATAGGTCTACGAGTTTATTACATGGCTGCGCATGCGTGGGCAAAGTAGTTGAAAAATTCTTAATTGCAAAAAAATACAGAAATAATACGTAATTAAAAGAGGGAATTTTTAAGGAAAAGAGATGTAAGTAATGGAGGTATTGAGAGCATTGTGTGAGAGGGAGGGTGAGTAAAAACGGTCGCATTTTAAGCGTCTGTTTCTTGGGATGTAATGACTTTGGTCAGGCATTACTGAAGAATTATTTTAAATATTTTTTTCATTTTTTATTCTATAATGAAATAATCTATAATTATGTTTTGCCACAAAAAAATAATTAAAAATATTTTTAAAAGCACAACTGCTCATATGCCGATTGAAAAATCAAATAAATTTATGTATGCAAATATTGGGAACGTAGCACACGTGCTTAGAATGCGTCTATTCTAAAGTTTCGTCATGCCAAAAACCACATCAAAACTTCGGCGGCAAGCAAAACTGTCTTCAGCATACTCAATTAAGTTTTAATTGCACTTCGTTAAAAAAATATACTAAAATTCCAAAAAAAAAAATTTTTTAAAATTACAAAAAAAATTGACAAATTAAATTATACACAAAATTCGCTTTGAACTCAGCGCGCAGCCCACACACAAGCGCTCGCCGCCGAAGACGCCGTGAAGCATAGTCTAAACACGAGTAGCCGTGACTACAACTGTGCTGAGCGCCTTAAACGTATATAATGACAGTAGTGTTTTCGGTACTCAGTAGTTGTAAAATTATTATAAATATGTTAACGAATTTAAATTTTAACCATTTACCTATTTAAAATGCCATAAATTTATTTAACACAATCATTTGCTATGCGCACCACATATGATTTATATTAATGTTTGCCTTTCGCTCTTTCGTCTTTTCATTTACAGCGGCCCCCTAGTTCACAATTGTCATATGGTGGCGCCATGAACGATGACGCTAGGTCGCCGGGCGCTGGTAGTACACCTGGCCCACTATCACAACAACCACCTGTCTTAGACACATCAGACCCTGGTAAGTGCTGCATAAATACAAATTATTTTTTATTACCAGTTTTTTTTTTGATTTGAGCTATAAAATACGATTGTTGCTTTAAATGCTGAGGTGTATGTGATATCGAGAGCTTTAGAGGAGGTTATGCGTGCGATATGTGCTTTTATGTGCGTGATAGGAGCCTGCTTGTGACTGGTATGTAATTTATTATGGAACTCAGTAGAAATTGTGTTAAAGTGCTGGCGTTTGGATAACCTAAAAATCGAAAGAAATGCAACAAGTAGAACAGTGAGTCAACGCAAAGACAAAAAAGTTAAATTTCGTCGTTGAAAAAAAAACAAAAAAAGTAGCTGCTCGTCGCTTAAAAGCCCCCACTTTAATGAGTGCCATTAAGCAACATTGTTGTCCGAAGTAATTTTGCGTGCATTTAATTAAATTTCCAACACCTTGAACGGGTATTTAAACCATAAAGCCACACAGCATACTCACGCTGACCAGTTTTAAGCAGAATTTTAAGACACTAAAGCTGGTAGTGTACGTGTACAAACATATATATGCCATAAAGCTTTTTATTTTAGTTTTCTCACTAGTAAATCAATAGTATTAGGCTCGCCTAATAAACTTCAACATAAATTCATCATTTTAATTACTTTAGTAAAATTGCGACACGCCTAGTTTATGTGCGAACACACGAACACAGCGCTACAAAGCTTTAATGTACCGAAAGCTCCGACGAACGACGCGCTTGCCTAGACGCAGTCGAATCTCATGTTGCGGCAAAGTTTAAACAATCAACAATTGAGCGCACAATTTTTGTGTGTTTGAAAATAAATTCTTACAAAAAGTAGAACAAAATGAGACAAGAACAACAACAACAACAACAACTACAGCAGCGATAAAGGTGAAGCCTGCCAGACAAAGCAAAAGATTGAATGCTAAGCTGAAAATCCCATTTTTATGATTTGCTACAGCCACTTTTGGGCGCTTAAAGCGTCGTAAGCTGCTTTGTGCGTTGAAAGAAATATACACTTACACGCATGCATACAAACAAAACTCATAAAGCAACAAAAAAAAAAGACTCATATAGCAACAAAAAAGCGAACTATAAAAAGATCTTATGAAAAAAGCAAGCTTCTACTCAACACGGCGTGGCAGACAGCTGGGCGCGCATGAGCGTCTGCGCAGAAAATGCATTATCACTGTCTGCCGCACAGTGCAGTGCAGCTGCAACTGCCGACCGCTGCCCGCTACCCGCTTGCAAGTGCTTACACCGTGTGGCGCAAGCACCAGCAACAGCGCGCGCAGTTACAATTTTTGCCTATCACCGTAAATAATTCATTACATTGAAATCTGTTTGTTGTTATTATTATTGTTGTAGTAGTGCTAGTAAAGATCTGTAAAATTCAATGCAAAAGATGCGTTCGAAAACGCTTTTGTTTGGCGTTCGCTTTATTGCTTTTTTAATGTGATTTTTTTTTTGGCTTTGTCCGCTCAAGTACGCCTCGGAGTATGGCTTAAGCCCCGGCTTTTGAAGTGCTCCAATGCTGTTGTGACCATTGTCTTTCGGCTCTTTTCTTTCTGGTATCTGGCGTTGTATACTTAAAGTGGAGTGCATTGTGAGTGCTACGTGGAGCGGCCCATTTTCAAAGGGCTTTTCTTAAAAGTGCCGGCTGGGCTGTTAAAGACAGCAGCGCATGCGCGTTTTGGCGGTAAAAGCAGCAACTTTGAAGTGTTTCTCCACTGCTTGTTGAGCATATTTTTCATAGGAAATTATTATGACTGCGCTTACGTCTGCTATATTGACGTCATTTGTGGCGGAGGTAACCGGCTTAAGAGCCAAGAGCGAACATTTTCACACACTTAACTGTGTTTTTATCTCTTTGTTTTTTTTTTTGAAGCAGTTGAAGAAGTTTGGCGCATAAATGGGTTGTACTGCAGGCAGGCGTCTGCTGGTCTGGCTTAACGCAGTGAAAGTTGCTAAGGAGTCCTAACTTGAAAAAAAACTGTTTTTAGTTTGTTGATAAGCGACTTTTTGCTAGTTTTTTTTCGTGAAAAAATATTTTAAATTTAACTTATATCTTTTTATTATATTTTTTTTAATTAAAAATTCAAAAAATTTTTTTAAAAATTTCAAATTACAAAAATATTAATATTTTTGTATTATTTATTTTTTTTTATTAAAAAGCGATTTTTTGCTATTTTTTCGTCAAAAAAAAATATTTTTAAAATTTAACATATCTTTATATTATTTTTTTTAACTAAAAATGCAAGAAATTTTATCAAAAATTTCAAATTACAAAAATGTTTAAATTTTTGTATTATTATTATATTTTTTTTAACTTATCCAAGTACCAAGTCCTGTCACTAAGCATTTAATTACGCATTACCGCACTAAAAATGCCATGCAAAAGTTAATTTCGCAAAGTAGCGAAAAATTGCCGGTATCGGTAAATGTAGCCACACCCCTTCTTCACTGCCATCACACTGCAAATAAAAAATAGTATAATTTTTGAGTCAGCAAAAAGCATCTCCCAAAAAGCAATGCGTCAACATAGACAGAAGGCAATTGTATTTACGTGCGCCTGGTGCAACCCCTAAAAGGCGACAACAAAAAGTACAAGTTTCCAATTTTACGTGCGCGCTGTTGCGCATAGCGTACGATGACGTGGCGCCGCCAGCGACAGCAATTCGAGCAGCCGAAACAATAATGCATTATCATATTTCGCATTTATGAGACCAGTGAATGATGAAATGACGAACTGCCTGCTAAAGGTGGGTCTATCGGCAAGGGGTGCGCATCAAATTTCCACCGCTTTTGTCTGCGAGCGGCATAACAAATACTATTTTTTTTTCAACTCTACTTTTGGTGAAACAGCCTTTGCCACTATTCGAACAATGTTTCGGGGTGTTTTTGGTGTTGGTACGCGCATCACAACACATCTCGTCACTTCACAGCATAACAGGGCGCACAGCATAGCACACATCACAGGGCATCGCATTGTAAAAAGCCATCAAAATTAACGCGCATTCATCAGCAGTAGCATCAACAAGCCCAACAACAATAGAAACAACCACCGGCATTGCGAAGCAACAACAACAACTACAGTCAATGTTGCGCCTGACAGTGGTAACATGCGTTTGTGACAAACTGAAGTACGAAAAGTACCGAATAATAATAGTCGCAAATAAAAAATCAAAATAAAAAAACGCGAAACGAATGCAACAAAAACAAAAGCAAAAAAGATAGCAAAAAATTGTCATGGAAGTTGACAAACAAGCAACACCAGTTAATAACAACAACAACACTAGTCACAACAATGCATCTGCGCAACTGAGGGGTTACAAGCGCAACAAGAACAACACTTTGATTTGCTTAAACGACAACAACGACTTTTGAACCATTTTTACGTTTCAGCGCATCAGCAACCAAAATATAATTTGAAATTAAAAAAATAAAAGTTTCAATGCAATAGAAGGGAAATGAACAAATCAAAAAGTGGTGTTTCTGTTGTTGGTGTAAGAAAAAATATCGGCTTTTATGCGCGAGAAGGGAATAGGTTGAAGTTTTTTGTAAGGAAAAAACAGTATTTTTCATAAATTTTCTAAGGAAGTGCCTGATTTTTGTGTGTTAATGTTTTTTTCTGAGTGAGTTATTATATCACTGACTGAAGGGGCTGCTTTTATGCTTCAGATCGGCGGATAAAATAAAAATATAAGAAAATTTGTATTTTATAAGTAGAAAAATAGTAGAGTAGGAAAAATTAGTTTTTGTGGTGAAAAGACATAAAATTGGAAACGTATTAAATAATTTTTTAGATAGGAGTTTTGTTTGTTCAAAATATATAAAATATTAACTTAACTTCCAAAATTACAAGCCAGAAAATAAAAGAAATAGTTTTTATAACGAAATAAATTATTTAAAAAATTTATAAATTAAAAAAAATAATAAAAAAAGTAAAACTAAAAATTTAAATTCTTTAACCAAGATTTTTGTTTGTCAAAAATTTATAAAATCCAAGATTATACGCTAGAAACTAAAAAACAAGGGCTTTTATAATTAAAAAAGTTACTTTTAATCTTTTACGAGCTTTATTAAAATTTAAAAAAATTAAATACAAAAAAATGTATAATTAACTAAATTATTTAAATAATATTAAAAGCTAATTTATAACTAAAAAATTTAATAAAAATATTGCAACTAATTAAAAAATTGACAACAACTATTTTAGTAAAAATATCAACAAAAAAAAATTATTATAAAATATGAAAATTAATTTCCTAAAAAAAAATAAAAATTATTAAAAAAAATTAAAATAAAAAATAAATTATTTAAATAATATTAGAGGCTTAATTTATAAATTAAAAAATTTAATAAAAATATTACAGCTAACCATAAAATTATTTTTGAAAATTTTAATAAAAAAATTTTGCAACTAAATAAATTAATAGAAATATATTAAAAATCCATTTTCGGAAAAAATAAAAATTATTTAACAAAAAAAAAAAAACAAAAACAAAGAATAAAAATAATTATAATAATTTCAATCCAAATCCATCAGAGAAATATTAAGAAAAAACTTAGATAAGAAAATCAAAAGAATAATCTAAATTGCATAAATTTCAAGCGAACTGTACAAACATATAATTAAAAAAATTGTTTCATGCAACCAAGAAAAATACAGAATAAAGAAATACCTAAATTACATGGAAAAATTACAATTCTTAGAATATTCAGGAGAAAAGTTATAATCTAACTAGAACCTATAATTATATGTCAGCGCGCAGGCGCACACGAAAGTCAACGCAGCACACTTCGGCACGCCTACAAACCCTACGCACAAACTAAAGTTGTTTACAGCTACAAAAATATATTGCTTTGCATTTACGCACTGCGGAGAAATTAAAATTTCACTTGCCTTAATGCCATAATTATAGGTTGTCTTTCGAGGCACCTTTTTCGGGCCAAACCACAAGCGGCATAGGCATTGGCTTAAACTTGCATGCGGCATGCAACAAGCCGTAAAACATACACTTGCTTATGCTTACTTACATATACGAGTATGTAAGTATATGAGAAATGCCAAGTATCGTTAACATGTCTACGCCGCTGTTGAGAGCTGCAGGGGGAAAATTTTGAAATTTTATTTTCTTAACCGCATAAAACAAGTGTCAAAATGTCAAATTAAATGCGAGTGTCCACACTCACACGCTTTGACTGGCGCAATTGCCACGCAATTAAAAATAAAGTGAAAATAACTAATTCAATCAAAACAAACACACACACATACATCACACAAATGAAATGTATAAAATTTACTTGCGCTTAACGAGGCGACACAAAGCTGCTTTCTTAACCACCGCAAGCGAGTAAAATAAATTAAATACAAATCCTCAGCATATGCAACACATCCACTAATGCCAATTTTCGTTTGTTATCCTTTTCAAATTGAAAACTCTCCACGCAATGCTTGCGGTTTACTTTCTGATGCTTTGAGTGACAGTTTGCCTGCCACCAGCACACCCTCCTTGCTGCTGCATGCAAATAATCAAACAGCTGCATTACATGCATGTTGTTGTTATTTGTGCTTTAGTGTTGTTTTCTGATTTTTATATTTTGTGTTTTTGTATTTAATGCTGTTGTTGCACGCGCTTAAAGTAAACAAATCAGCAGGACATTAACCAACTGCACCACAACTCGTTGAAGCGCGATTGTGAGTAAGTAGGCTGTCAGCCACCAATCACCGCTGTTTTGCAGCAATACTAAGCGGTGACCTGGTGTGTGTGTGTATGTTTTGTTTGGTGTATTAATTGAAGTGTGTAATTTAACTTATGGGGTTTAATGTGTTGTTCTTCGAAAGCGTTTAAAACGTAAATGCAATTGTCGTTTTACAGTTTTGACTCTAAGCTATTAAATACGCGGCGTAGAGTCAGAAAAATTACTGTTATTTGCTACAACCCCTGTAGTGTGGCTGTGGTTCGTGCAGTTAAGTGGAACTAGTAATTGGGCGAAGACCGTAGATTTGGAGTAAAAAAGATTATATTAGCTTTGCTATTTTATAAGGCATATTTTAAATATATTTTTTTAGTATTGTATTCTATTAATTACATAAGATTCAAGTCTCAAATTCCTCAAATCTAAAAAATAGTTTTCGAAAGTTTTTTTGTAAAATATATGAGTTTTCGATTAATCTAACGTTAGAGAGTATCGAATCGATCAAGCTACATATACCAGTCATCTAAGCAATTGCGATGCAACCTTGTGCTAACATGTACTCCGTTGCATGCGTAGTTCTGTTGCTCATCTTCATTTCTTGGTGGAAGATTTCAGAAAACCTAAGATTAAAATTCTTTAAACGACTAAAATTTATACCAGTTCACAAGTTTTGACAGTCAATAATTTGTATAACTCTCCTGAGCCATTCACAGTGATATAACTGGTCTAAAATGTTAAATAGTATAAAGCTCTGTAGCATTCTAGATGGCGTTTATACCACTTTTATGGGTCACTATACTCCTTTGTAACGAAATCAACTCACTAAATGTATCACTTGTAAAATTTTCGATGGGAGAGCAGGGTGCAAACATAGCAAGCAGAAAATGTCGAATCGAACATGGCTATTGGAACGAAAAGCATTAGGGCAGTCAGAAAAAAATCAAGTTCTTATAATTTTCTCTATTAATCATCGAAATATTGTATAAAAAAATATTGAAATTTTTGGTTGTGTAACAAATAATTTTCAGCCTTTTTGTGAAATCTCAAAACAATTTTTAAAATATTATTTTTTGCCTTCTAAATATTTTTTTTACAACGTCAAAGTATAATTTAATAATATCTAGAATCAAAATTATTGTAATTATTAGACTCAAATAATTATTTTAGTATATGCATATATACTTTCTTGGCGAGAGCTTCACCTTCACCATTTTCCCATTCACAATTTATAAACATATATTTACACTACATATGTACATATAAATCTACTACATACATACATATGTATCTAAGTACATCGTCGCTACCGCAAAATGCTTAAATAAATTTTCTACTCATTAAGTAGGAAAAAATCGATTTTCACATTTGATTAGGCATAAACAAATTGCGCTGACAGTTTGGCAGCCGCAACGACGCCGCCGCAAGACAAACGAAAGCGGCTAACACAAACGCCCATTCATACATACAGCAACCAGCGCATACAGCAACAGCAACCAGTATAAGCAACAATGTTGTAAGTGGAACAAAATTTATATAAGTATATATAAAATTATTTCCACTTGAATAAGTTAAGTGAAATTTTCACGTTAATTGCACAACTACACACACGCATAGCGCGATCTTTCCAATATAGTCCTGAAAAATTTGTAACCACAGCGATAAGAATTGCGAAGCATACACACACACATATATACTAACAAATATGAGTGAGTGCAAAGCAGCGGCAGCGCGGAGTTTGCAATTTCTGCTGCTGAGTTGTTGCGATGAAGAAGTGTGGAAAATAGATATTTCCTGCCACCGTTTGCCGCCGCAGACAGCGGTGGACTTATGCATCTTCGCCCATTTCGGCTGCGCGCATTGCACGCTTGAAGCTGATAAAATATTTCATAGACATTTATGTCTACGCGCATATGTGTGTGCATGTGTGCCTATATTTAACAAGTTGTTTTACAAGCGCAGACATTTCCTGCGGCTGCCGGTGCGGCGCGCCAATAAGAAATAGTGCAAAAAAGCAGTCTGCAAGAGGAAAACGCAAACGGAATTAATGGCAAGTTGCAACAATGCAATGGGAAATGCGAACGTCGGTGTATTAGTGTAACTAATAAGTTATAATGGCGCATTGCTTTGTATGTTGGTTTGTAGGAAATATGTATTTCAAGCAGCATGCCAAAAAATATTCAAATAAGAAATTAAAAGATATTACGAAAACATGGAATAACATTTTTATAATTTCTTCAGAATATCCAAAAACAACATACAACAATTATTTGTAATCCTTAACCTAAGCACACCTTTCGGATTTGCGTCAAGCGCAAAATTTTTCCTGCAGGGTTGCCGCGCTTGAATTGTATTAAGTTTCTGCATGAATACATAAAATGCTATTCAAATGGAAAATGTGATGTTTATCAATTGTGACAGAAAATTTTTCGTTGCAAATTTGTACGCTTCCAAGGGGCGTAGTAAGATTTCTGGCGCAGTATTAGAACAAACCAGTTGTGAAGACGGAGAAGCTGCTTGTTTGCAATTATGAGCGGTGAGGTAGAAGATGAGTGAGTCAGGAAGTATTATTAAAAGTATTGAACGAAAAAAAATTTAAAAAAAATAATAAAAAAATAAAAGAAAAAGTAATGCAGCAAGTTTAGTTATCTTTAATAAATTCCTTTAAATGTTTTTATATAAAATTTCTACTATAACAGTAATCAGCGGCAGCCAAACGCTCATCATTCACCACAATTGCACGTTTTATCAGCTAAACTGTGCTTGCCTGCGTGACATGTTGTTTAATTGCTCTGTTGCCGCTGTCGTCCAATCAGCAGCTGCTCGAGTGGCTGGCGGCGCGTCATAAAGGGAATACACATTGAAATTTAAATCAATGCACGAGCATAGTTCGCCAGTCGGCAGCACCAATAGTAAAGCACAGTGGCGCGCATTGTTGTTGGGCGTTAAAAATAAATAAAATCTAAAGCATGAATATAATGAAAATAGAAATCAAGCGCAATAAAATTACTAATTATTGAAAATAAAATGGCAATAAAAACGCTTCATTGGAATTGCGGCATAAAGGCAACAATTCATAATGCTCAAATAAGTAGCTGATATAATGGAGGGGTAAAATAAGAATCGGCATCCAAATTTTTATGAAAACAATTTATTGCGAATTTATAATGGGAAAATTTTAATGCAAAAAATTATTGCGAAAAATTAATGCAAATTTTTTGTTGAGAAGATTATTACAAAATGTAATTGCACAACATTCATCGAAATGTTTTTATTTTTTGTGAAAATAAAAATTTTAATAGAAAAGTATTTAATAAACATATGTAAGAACATTCCATAGACAAAAATTGTACGTATAATATTATTGCACAATATTTGATTTTTTATGTTTTGGGAAAATTAAATTTTTTTAGCAAGTTATTTAATGCAAATTCTTATTTACAAAGAAGCAAAATAATATTGCGCAATATTTTATGAATTTTGTTATTTGTTAGGGAATTTTATAATTTTTTTATATGAAAATATTAAATGCATTTTTATTTGAAAAAATTCAAATATTATTGCACAATATTTAATTTTTTATCTTTTAAGAATATATAATTTAATTTTTTTGCAAACTATTTAATGCAAATTTTTATTAAGAAACATAATAAGCAAAATATTATTGCACAATATTTTATGAAATTTGTTATTTATCTTTTAAGAATATTTAATTAAATTTTTTTTGCAAACTATTTTATAATATTTTATAGGAAAATGTGAAATATGAAATTGTATATTTAATTTTTCATCTTTTAAGAATATTTAATTTAATTTTTTAACAAAATATTTAATGCAAATTTTTATTAAGAAAGAAAATAAACAAATATTATTGCACAATATTTAATAAAAAATCTTATTAAGTAAATTTTTTTAGGAAGTTGTATTGATAATGCGTTTTAGTAGAACAGTTAAAAAATGTATACAAAATACTGTTGCACAATATTTAATTACAATTTTTATCGAGTAAAATTTAATCAATTTGGAATGAAAAAAATATAAAAATTTTTGTAACAAAATATCAAATGCGAATATGTTTTGATTCATCAAAAATTTGCAATTTTTAGACATTAATTTCAGCGCTGTGCCGGGTACATAATCCCGCGAAAAATACCGCCGGCATTTCGCGTTTACCCGCTTAAGCCGCGCTTGCTTACTGCCTTCAAAGCGTTTATTTAAATTATATCTCATACATGGTTGGTGTGTTTGTGCTTAAAATATATGCTGTTTTATGCTTCATATTAACTGCACGCCTATTCATCATCATACGCACGATTTGTGGTCAGAAATTATTATGAAATTAAAATCGCATCAACTTAAAATATTTGCCACTCATCTTCGTAGGCAATTTATGAAGACAGCAAATATTTAATTTCTGCCGGTAGCGAGATACTAAAACGAATGTGGAGTTTATATAAGAAATGAAAAAAAATGGCAGTAAGACGTCATCTTCAGCACAGTGGCTGGCATTCATAAAGCAATTTAAATGTGAGTGTGTGTTTGTGTGCATGTGTAAGTGACTACATGCACCATATCGACAAGAATTTAGCGGCTGATTTGAACTGCAGCACTGGCAATATATATGTACATACCTATGTACATATGTAGCTGTAGAAGGTTACTCCTGGTGGTTTTAGTTGTAGCTTTGAATGTTTTTTTTCTTATGTGGATTATATATTTTCTTGGTATAAAGCTAAGTTTTATTTAAGTAAATTGATCCGTAAAAGAAAGCGTTTATGACTTTCGAAAACTTCAAAAAAAAATTTATTTTCTATCTTAGAGCAGAACTTTTCGGTTTTCTCTATAGCAGAAAAAATTATCAAATCCACAGTTGCCACTTCTTATGCCATCAAAAATTGCGCGCTCATCATTAGTCACAACCAACGTGATAGCAATAGTATTTAAAACATATATGTAAGTGTTTTTAAAATCAAAAATTAACAACTACAGTCATAGCAACAAAATCTTTCAGCAGGCAGAAAACTACTGTATAAAGTCCGGGTTTCTTCTTTAAATACACATAAATCACAGCCTACGTGATTTCAATCTCTGGCGAACAACAAAATCTTTCATTGAATTGACGCTAAATGCCAGCATATAAGTCAAGTTAATTGTGAAATATTTTTTGAATTATTTATTTATATATATATGTACATATATTATTTTTAATTTGCTTAATCTAAGCGATAATTAATATAGAAATTGAAATTATTAGAAAAGGAGAGTGACTGCTGAGAAATTTGTGGTTGAGGAACTTTTGGTGATAAACAGATTTCTATAAATCATGAGGAATTTGTGCATATATAAACAGTTCCGTCAAGGTATCTTGAAACTCTAATCAGCGTCTGTTTTTATTTATGATTTATAACATATTTTTTATAAATTTCTTTTTTGTAAGGTGAACTAAGTTCAGCTGATTTTTCAAGAAACATCTAAATATGGCAGATTACAAATTGTATGTACAATAAATTTTCAGTTGAACAAAGTATGTGAATAATATGAAAGCGAATTAGAAAGTGAGAGCTGTGATTATGCCAAATATGTTTGAATGTTAGTCAGCTCCAGCTGGTCTCTAAGATCTCTAGCAGCAGAACCTATAAGCACTGTGTCCTGTTGAAATATGCTGTTCAGAAGATTGGCTCTGTAGCCAACATTCTTTTGCCAATATAATTTTTTTTATTTATTCAAATACTGTATATATTTATGTAATAAATTCTAGGGAAGCGAGCTTCGATTAACTTTTCCTTATTCCTGGAATAAATTCTCAAAATTATTCTTTTCTATTCTTTTTATTTTTTATTTTGAAAATATTTTATTTTTTTCCAAAAGAAATAGTTTTTGTATACTTTAGAATAGTCTATCCTAAAAACTTTTGAAAAAAATCACTAACAAATTTAAAGCAAAATATACCATTAACTCACGATTTACCGAATGATGGACTCACATGCTCACACAGCTGACTCCCTTGTCCATCATTTAATACCACAGGTGAACACAGCGCTGGTTTATTGCTTTATTGTCTCTAGACAGAGTGAGCACTGAAATTTTCATAACAATATTAAAAATATGTACTGCCACAACTTACAAGCAACCGTTACACACCATACGTCCTAATACATATACATACATATGCGTATTCATTCTAATATACAAACATACACTCCACACACAACTTTCATTTATGTCCACTTAGTTACTGCCCTGGCATAGTAGATACAGTAATTTTCGACGCGCACACCCAACAAATTAATAGTGACTAAAGACCGTTGTTAGATGACGCTTTTTTTTGTCATTGTTGTTGTGTCGCTCCCTTTACTTAAGTAGTAAAAACAAAGCAACCCCCCGCCATGCAACCGGCCAAGCAACCAACCGAGTGACTTGAGTACTTTGTGCTCAACTCTATTATTAAATGAAATTGTATAGTTCCGCAATTTTAGTGTTTTCCTTACTTTTTCAACTCCCCACATTTACAACGGTTATATAATTTTTAGTCATTAGAATAGCAGGGAAAAAACAAAAAGGAAAATGTTTGTTGCTATTGTTGCTAGCCATGATTACACTACTGTATATTTATTTTAGCCGGCAAGTAACACCTCAAACATTAGCATAGTTAGTATGAACACGGACATACTATATATATGCATATACATATATAGTTACATATATTTATATAAGTGTATGTGTATGTTAGGTGTAGTTGGTCATCAACGCAGTGTTTGAATGGACAACGCGCAATGATGACCATTGAGACAATTTCGTGGCAGGACATTAGGCGGTACAGACAATGTGTGACAAACGATGGGTCGATAGTTAGTTGGGCGGACAGGTGAGAGGTGGGTAGCGTGATGAGGTATAAAGCGTAAACAAACAAGCGAATGAAACCAGCAATCAAAGACAAATAACGACATATGTGTGTGTGTCTAAATATGTGATACGGAAAGTAGGACTAAAATGTTGTTGTTAGACATTTTTGTCATTAAAGAAAATGTAGCAGGCGGCGAACAATTAGATTGCATAAAAAACAAATTTGTGGATATGTTTATATATATATACATATGTATATATGTATGTACATATGTAGAAAACCGGGAAGTTCAATAACGTAAAAATAAAGTAAAAATGTTAAAAAGTGGAAAGTTATGTAGCACAATGTTAAATATGTGTAGCTAACGCTAATTTCTGTATATATTTACATATGTTCATATCTACAAATTATATATGAGCTTGCCCGCTCTTGCTCGGCTTCATAAAGCTCAAGTTATCATTAATGCCATTAGAACAAAAATTAAACTGTTAATTACACCAAAACCCGTTGAACAAACTATTAGCAACATGTAATGACTTCGAAAGCTGATCGGTTTACAATTAAAATCGTATGTCACAAAAGAGCTTTAAAGCTTTTAGCGCTTTTAAATACAAGTTTCTCACTCTTGCAGCGCAAAATTAACCGATAATACAAATTTTTTAATTCATTTGGAAATAATAATAACAACATATTTTGCATTTAATCCTTGCTCAACTAAAATAAAAGCTCACCAAAGCTTTTAGAGCTTTTAAAATACACATTTCAAATCAAACGTTAAACATTTTTTTATTTATAAAAACGCATTGACGCATAACACTTAATTTGTATAGCTTTTTTTATAACTTGCAGCAAGCTTTTGCAAGCTTTAAGGCCGAAAAGTGTTTTCAAATTAGTCTAAGAAAATTATTTAAGAAAAAGTGGTTATATAGTTAAGAAATTATTTTATACCGTAAACGGAAATAACACCAGAAACTCGGTTTTCGAAAGCTTTTTGCTTGTAAAGACTAAATATTGTAATATTTCGTGTTAGAAATAAACTTTATAATTTTATCTTTGTGATTCAAAAAATCAATTTTAAAAACTGAAGTTAACTCATTCCTTCAAATTCAATAAAAATCCTTGCAGCTTTGCAAGTTTTCCTACACATTAAAAAATATCTAAATAGCGCCAAAAATTTGAAAATATTCTTTTAAAATTTGTAATTTTAAAATGTTTTTGCAAAAATAAATGAAAGCTTTAAGAAACTTTTATACACCACCCTTAAAAAGCTTTTCGAAAGCTTAAAAAATAATTCGCGATTTCGAGTTTGAATTGAGTAAGCGTATACGATTGCCTGTGTGGTCTGTAATTCAAGTGTTCAAACATGAAATATGCGAAATTAATTTAACACATTAAGAGCTTTTGAAGCTTTTATATATATTAAAAACAAATTAAAAAAGTAATTCCATAAATTTTGCTGAAATTTCAATAATTTTTCCCAACAGAGCTTTTAAAGCTTTAGACTAAAAATATATATAGAAACCCAAAAAAAAATTTTTTAATTGTTCTGGTGTTTTGTATTCACAACTTTGCTCATAAACCGAAAGTTGTAATTCAAAGTACCAATCGAAAAAAGTATGACTTTAACACATTAGAGCTTTTTGAGCTTTATCTTTAGACTAAAAGGTGAATATGCACAAAAGAAAAGAGAAAAAATTATATACATAGAATCCTGTGTTAATAAAATTTACTCTAAAAAAGAAAGCTTTCAAAAAAATGTATATATTAACAAGTTAACGCTTTCTAAAAGCCTACAATATCTGATTTTTCAATCTATGTTGCTGAATAGGTGCAGTGCAAATACATATATGATCTAGGGTTAATAAGAAAGTACTATATAAGCAAGCGAGTCTGTTAGACAAACACTGGAGTTGTTTTTGTAAAAGTTCTGTGTGAAACTCTCATTCCGCCAGTCAAAGGCCTCAAATCATTTGCTGATTTCGTAATATCCATTCATATGCAAAGTAAAAGCGCTTGTACTGTCACTGGAGCTATCAGCGCTGTTGTACATTTAAGTAAACTGCTGTTAATTTAATTCACTTTTGTGATTTGAGTCATATTGGCATATTTACACAAAAATTATGTGACATTAATAAGCAACAAATCCCACATGCAGCAAGCCATTACTGTTCCCAACGCTCCGCTGCACTCCGCACACGCTTTCATACTTCACTAGAGGCATTGATATGTGTGCTGGTGAAGGTGAGTGTTGTGAGCTTTTAGCCGCTTGCAATCACCAACACATTTGCCGTGATATTTCTACAATATATTTTATTTGATAGCCGCCAACAACGTTGCAACATTATATATAGACACTGCAAGCCACAGCTAATATGCACAATAAAGTCACATTTCTATGCGATGTCATTTAAATAGAATATAAATAGTAACTTTAATGCGTGTATAGTAAATGAGCATTTGTTTGTGTGCATGTGTGTGTGCGTGTGTGTATAAGAATGCCTTGATGGGAAAAATTTACAATGAAATGTACTTGAGAGCATTTACATAGCAACAAATAATTTGTAAGCTTCGGTCTATGTAAATAGCTGCAAATGCGTGTGTATATGTATGTTTGTTGTATGTGTGTACGTGTGTGGCAGCAGAAGGTGATGCAGAAGGTACAATGCATTTCTTGCCGATGTCACTTTGTTGTTTTCGGTTTTATTTTTTCAACATCATATAAATTAAATGCATACAACAACAACGACAGCTAAGCAACACAAACAACAACAAGTTATTTTCGTAGACAAAGCCCACAGCGAGCAAAAATCAAAAGTTTATATATAGCACAACTCATCGACAGTCAAATGAATGCAATTGCAGCAACAACAACAAAAACAACACCAACTACAAACAACAACAACACCAACTACAAAATGATGCATGCATAAGCATAGTGCATGCAACATGCCAGCCATCAACGGTAACACCAACAACAACAACATTCAACTACAACTACAACAACTACCAGCAATGTCGTGGCAACTAACAACAGCCGCGTGCGATGCGTATTAATTTGAAAAGCGTCGCATTGTTGTTATTATTGTTGTTTTGTGCGTCTTTCGTATTTCGTTCTTTTGGGTCGGTTTTCTTTTTTAGTCACTCTGATGATTGCTGTTGTCATGGCCTGCCTGCGCTGTTATGGCAATCTTGTCTTTGTTGTTGGCCAACGCCTTCAATTTGCGCCTTCATTTCATTCAATTTGTGTGCAGCACAAAGCACGCTCAACGCACACACACACGCGCACACGCACACGCTTTCATGTGTGTGATCAGAAGAAGAAAGAAAGTTCATCGATCTTATCCCAGTTGGCGCGCATATCCAACCACACACGAAATTCACCAAAAATAAGCGACTTCGAGGAAAGCATAGAAAGCAACCAAAACGACATCAACACTCACTCACGCACACATACCCAGGTTGTGGTGAAGTGCTTTGTTGCGCGCAACACATGCGAACCAACAACAATACCAATCATTATTGAAAACAAAAATGACAAAATCGACAAATTGAGAAAATTAAAGACATTTTCTTTGGGCCATTGTTGTTCAAATTAAATGATCGCCCGACTTGTTCACTTCGCATACACATGTGTGTGTAAATGTATGTACATATAATATATATACAGAAGTGATGTATATTTTTTGGGTTGGCATGACGATCTCTTGTGCGCTAAATTGTCTTGGTGATCTTTCTTAATTTTCCTTCATTTTAAATTAAATTCGAAATATTTGAACAATTTTAGTATTTGATGTGAGTCGTTTCATTTGATTCGTGCACTTAGTGTATTTTCAGTGCATGTACTCGTATGTTGTAGCTGTTGTTGTTTGTTTTTGGTGTTTAAATAGCATTGCTGATTTATTGTTTTCAAATAGTTGACTAGTCAACAGCAATGACAAAAAGTCGCAAAGCTCCTAATTTTAAAAGTTGATTTCTTGTAAAGAATGCAGTAAGCTTTCGCAAACCTTAGCGCCGAATAATGTTTTTTTTTTAATTATTCTAAGAAATTTGGATCTAAAAAAGCGATGATGCAATTTAGTTAAGAAATATTTTATATCGTAAGCAAGCATATCACCAGAGATTAGATGTGACTCACGTTTGCGAAAGCTTTTGTCTGTAAAAGGATAAAGCTTTTGTCCGTAAAAGGTGAAAGCTAGCATACAGTCTGAGACTATTGCTATTAAGAAAATAATAATTTTTGTTTCAAAACGGGAAAAATATAGCTTGTAAGCTTTCTCCAAGGTTTAAAGCATATTTTTTGAGTTACTTTTATGCAACAAAAAAATTTTAAAGCCGAAAATGTTTTTTTTGTTTTTTTTTTTTAAATAATCGTACATTGAAATATCATCAGATGTGACTCAAGTTTTGAAAACGCGAAAGCTCTTTTGAACATTTACTGAATTTCTTATATCAGAAATGCGGTCAGTTATTTAAGGCTATTTACAATAAGAAAATAATCCGTTTCGTTCTAAAATGAGGGTGTATGACGTGAAAGCTTTCATCAAGCTTTAAAGCATGAATTGTGAGATATTTATTAAAAACTTACAAATCTTATTTTCGAAAAAATAGTAGTTAATTGTTTGTTTGGTATATTTTAAATCCCCCAGAAGCCAGAATTTCCGTGTTTTTGAATATTGGGAATCACTGAAATTTTTTTGATATAATATATAAATTAACATATGCTCATCCATGTTTTATCGTTTTCATTGCCAAACACGTTGTTAGAGGTCGTCAAGTGTAAACTATTTTTTCGTGTAGCTAAATTTAATTATTTGCTCACTTGTAATTAATTTATTTTTGTTATTCTAAAAATTACTCTGACTCGGTAATAGTATTTTTGAGAATTCGTAATATAACAGTGAGATAAAGCAATAGTTTGGGAAGCTTTAAGCACAATTTCTGCATACTGTTTGCTTTAAGTTGCGTAAAAAAGAACTAATGCAATCAGTACTTTTTTATGTTTTGGGATTTTGATAGTTTTAGAAATTTGTACGTGCCCGTTAGCTAAAAAAATATTTTTGGTTAATGTGCAAGACCAAAGGAAGCTTTAAGCTCTAATTTATCACTTGCTGTTTGCCAAATCGTTTTCAAATTTTAATTATTTTTATATATTTTTTTTAATTTTTAATTTTAATTGTTTTTATTTTTTAATTTGAAAATATTTTTTAAAATTTTTAAATTATTTTTTATTTTTTAATTTTTTTAACTTTTTCAATTTTTGTTTTATATTTAATTTTTTTTATTTCTTATTTTTTTACTTATTTACTTTTTTATTATTTTTATATATTTTTTTTATTTTTGGTTTCTTTTTCATTTTTTTATTTTTTATTTTGAATATATTTTAATTATTTTCCTTTTTCTATTTTTTTTAGTTTGAAAATATGTTTTTTATATTTTTTAATTATTTTTTTATATACTTTTTAAATTTTACTATTTTTTTGGTAAATAATTTTTGGTGTCTATTAATTTTTATTTTAAATACATTTTTTTATAATTATTTGTAAATACTCCTAAATACTCTTTTTGTTTTCTCTATAATTTTTTGATTTTATTTTGAATATATTTTATTTTTATTTCCAAAAGAAATATTGCAAAGCGCATCCTAGAAATACGCAACCATGCATGTAATTACTGCTACACATGCAGCTGGTACAAGCGCATAGAACTGTCAACAGCCGACTGTCACGCTTGACGCTGACACTATCTGCTGCATCAATTTTTCAACAAATTAATAACGACAAATTGTTGTCAACGCACACAACACCAACACATAGTTACAAAAGCGCCTACTAAGGCACTAAATAAAAGTTAAATATATACATACATACATATAGGGTCCAGTATCAAGTAAGTGCAAAAAAGTATGCCAAAGTGTGTATATCTAGGTCTAAAGGCTAACCGTTAATAGCAAAAAATACCTGGAATAGTAAGCAATTATTGCAACAACAACAAAGTTTGTTTAAAATAAGTTATATATATACATATATATAGGTACATGTATAATTAGACATGAACTAGCGCTAGCGGCTTATACGCTCCCGCGACAAATGGACATTTTGTAGGCGCGCATGCAGTGAACAAAACACACAATGATAGCTGCGTGCCTGGCAAGTTGCTTAATTTCATTTTAATAACATTTTTCAACACTAATTACCGCCAGGCAGGCGGACGAACTGCACCAGCTAGTAAAACAACAAAAAAGCGTAATTATGTGTTCACATTTTCCATGGCAGAATTTTCACGAAAACGGCTTAGCAGCGAGGATTAACAGTTTTGTAAATTTTATGCACCCCTCTGCCTCAGCTCAAGCATTACTAAAGCGCTCCAAGCTGCTGATCAGCATAATGCGCGCTAGCTCAGCTTTGATTTTCACTTTAATAATTTCATTAACATTTTAATTGTCCTTGTGCGCTTGAGTGCGCGTGCCCTTGTCGCCGCCACTCGCAACATAAGCAGCAATAGTTGTTGTAGTAGCAGCAATAGCTTCATCTAAGCGTCGTCAATGTTGAAGTAGCAAATTAATTTTGGCTAGCACAAAGTGTTTGCCTTCAATTTAGACATATGAACTAGTCTATACTCATCTGTATTTGAGGGCTAGAGAAGCGCGCTTGCTTGTATTCTCTTCTGAATTTTTCTACTTGTACTTCTGCGGCCATTGGCGTGCAGTTATGTCTTCACTTAATAACCTGCACATTAACAACAACATTATTACATGATATGCTTGCGCTTACAGAAACTCGTACGTGTGTATGTATGTTTGTAAGTATGTGTGTTTCTAAGTGTCACTTCGTTGTCAACGCAATTATCAGCAACAACAAATCGTGCGCATTTAATGTTGACGTATTTAAATGCAATTACTTTTCACTGCGTTGCGTTTTCGAGTGGTGCGAGCGTACATGCATATATAAATACATATCTACAGATATGTATGTGTGTAAAATGTGTCCTAAAAGTACTTAATAAATGCGCTTACAACATAATGTGGTGCCTCACACATTGGCGTGGCATATCTTTCGCACGTGAGCGTCGCTAAATAACACCTTTTAGACGTGGCAATTGTATGTGTGTGCGTATACTTGTATGTGCATATGTATTTTATGTCCATTGTTTGAATTTGTTAATAATTTGGCGTTGTTGTTGTTGCTAGTTTTTGTTCATTACGCGCTGTTGACTGTGCTTTTAATATAATACGTATAATTGTTGTCATTGCTTATTCCCATTGAGTGTGCTTCTATATCTTTTCTGACTGTTGTTGTTGTATATGCAGTTACATTCGGCTGATGGTGATTACCGTTTGAGTGTCATAAAGATCTTTTATCAAAGCCATAATAACGGCTTGCGTCCTCACGCATAAAGAGATATTTGTATATATATGTATATACTACATACATATATAAATAACTACAACCATATATTGCGTGATACACAAATATATATATTATAATTATATAAATACTTGAAATAGTTTTCATATTACTTTGAATCTTATTCTTCTTCTTTATTGACGTAGACATCGTTTACGCGGTTATACGTTAGCTGTCGAAGAGAGGATCTCTCACCCGAGGCTGTTTTCTTCCTTTGTATTCGGGGTGTTTTTTACGTGGCGGGTTCCTAACCCAGCGCACAACACTGGGGAGGGATAGGTCCACTTCTCACTTTAGCTCGCCTTTATACGGATATTCTTTGGTTGCTCAGAAGATACTTGGTTTAAAACCGGAAAGAATCGTTATGACGCTCTATTTCACCCCAAATAGTTCTGTTTGCCACAAACAAAAATGAAAAAGCGTCAATTCGATAGCACCGAAGCTAGAATACCATTAACGAATGCTTTCGTTTAGTTCGTTTAGTTTCTATGACAACTATATGATATAGTACTCCGATCCGTAAAAATTCTAAAATCTCTTAGCATTGTCTTGGATAATTATCCTTGCTAAAATTTGTGGAGATATCTCGTAAAAAAAACATTTATTCAAACGGTATGTATGGCAGCTACATACATATATGCTTTAGTGATCTGATCTGAGACAAGAACTAGATTTTGATCGTTCAGTTTGTATGACAGCTATATGTTATACTGGTCCGATCTAAACCACCGCTTCGGAGATTATACTGTCGCCTTGGACAATAATGTATGCTAAGTTTCGTTGGAATACCTCGTCCAAGAAACAAATTTTCCATACAATTTTATATTTATATGCAATTATATATCTCAATACCTCATCAAATATCTACCTTAACTTAAAATTATGCATATAAAGTTGTTGCAACCAAAACATCAAATGATTCATTCATAAATTCACACTATTCTGCTTAGTCGAGCCCGAACCATTCATGGTGCTGAAGCCACTGAGGAATATCTCAAGCAAATTGCCGCCTAAATATACATATATATACACATACATATGTACATATATATATAAAGCGATTTCCATTTGCCTCACATGTTCGAAAGCGTACCGGGCTTTTATAGCTTTTTAATAGTTTCTCACAGCTGAAATTGTTGTTATTATTTTTGTTGCTGTTGCTGCTTTGTTTCATGCCTACGAAGGTAGGCAACTGCCCCAACAACTAAGCGAATTAAAACCGGCAAACAAAAATACAAATACGAAAGTGCAACTGCAAAGGTGCCGCACGCTCTAAACCGCACAGCAAAAACAAAAAAAAACAATTTATTGTTTTTCTTAGTTTTTTTTGTATTTGGCTCGTAAAATTGATTTCCTTTCTGTGCGCTACAATAAGAAAGCAGCAACAACAATATGAGTAAAAGTTCCCAAGCTTCGCAGCGCTTTACGCGATTTCCTGCTCTGGCTTACTATATACATACATACACATACAAGTATGTTCTACATGTTTGTGTGCAACGTGAAGTTATTGTTTCGTTAAAATTTTTACCATCATCTCAGCACAATTGTTTTGACGCGCTACTACTTCATCTAGGCACACCATTCGCACGTCGGCCGCTTAACATAACTCGCCGATACAATTCCCTGCCATTCGTATTTCAATTTCAATTTCGATATTCGTCTTTTTTCGCGCCGCCACCTTCAGTCGTGTACTCAATGGCAACCCCGTCGTCGTAGTCGTCGTCGTCGTCGTCATCGTCATCGTCTATTTGACTGTCATAAAATTTATGTTTATGTCGTAAAAATCCGAGCGTGTTCGCTTAGCCGCACTGGCGTCGCCGCAGCTAAGGAGCTGCGTTTGAGCAGAAGTGTTTTATTGTGGTCAGCGGTGTGGCAGTGCTGCAGTGCAGGGGCGCATGCACATATCAACACACATATAACACACATGTATGTGTGTGTGCGTGTTAAAAGTTCTTCATTTTCGATTGTGTGCATTTGCTATTAAAAGTTTATACTTCCTAAAAGGACCACCATGCAATTGGGTCTATAAATGCGTAAATGCTTCCTACACACACATATATGAGTTTTTTTACTTTTGTATAGATGTATATTTGTATGTGAATGTGCACTGCCTTGATGATCTATTATACGTAATATTTAATGGCATATTGTGGGTGCCGTAAAATCGCCTCCAAGGCATTCCACATTGTCTGTTAAGTATGTATATACTATGTGTGTGTGTGTGTGATGGTATGTGCATAAAAACGGAGTAAGGAAGGAAGTGCAATAAATGGAATTCCCTTTTATGTGCTGGCGATTGATCTTTGAATGTTTTTGATGCCGTAAACGCACAATAAAATTTCTGTTGATAATAGTGACTTTCGGAAAATTGCATTTTTCACGAAGCTAAAATGCTTTCCTGCGTTTAATTGCATTGTAAATATTATTGCCGGCGGATTTTTCGTAAAAAAAAATATTTAAAAACATTTCTACTTTTGTGGCAAGTGCAAGTTGTGAGTAATTTCATAATAATTTTGAAAGTTCAAAAGTTTAGCATATTTTTCAGTAGTTACCAAATACATTCTTGATACTCAAATATTTCAGATTTCTACAATTCGGCATATTTTGCCACCTAAACATCTAAGCATATAACGAAATTCACATTAAACCTGCAAATTAGTCGTGCCTACTGGGATTTGTAAATGTGCCTGCCACCACGCCTGAGTAGCTTTTAAATATAACTCTCAAAGCAAAAAAATATACCCCCACCACTTTTGTTACTCCCTACTTTACCACCTTCATGCACACTAGTTACCCACTTCCCTGCTTTACCCACTTCCCTGCTTTCTTGTCACTTTGACTTTCTTCTAGCAGTAAGGCGCTTGCTTTCTTGCTGCCTTTTGTTGCGCCAAAGTGTCTACTTGATATAAACAAACGACTGACATTTATTTTTATTACACACCTTTTGGTTTTTATTTTCATTTGCTACGCAACAACAACGCCCATACTACCATACCACCGGCACATTCGCAACCTACCAACCTACCCACTTAGGCCGCACACCTTGCCTTCTAGCGGGGAGAAGCCGACTGAAGTGGCAATTTTACCGCTGTTAATGCATATTCTGTGAGCAATTTGAAATTAGGCAATGTTTACTTACATCTCGTACTGTGGTGCCACTTGCCTTGCCACAACCACTTTTACTAGCATTCAAGCGCTCATCTAATGCAGACACCTCTAGCCACGCGCTACGCAGCTATTGAAGACGCTTATAGGCTAAAACTGCCATTTTGGGGTTCTTGCCGCTCAACGCATATACGGTTAGCTACGAATAATTTCTTTTTCCTATTTATTTCGCTACTTCTTTGCGGCTGGAAAAAAGTAATTTCTTGTTTGCCGAGAAAACGATTTTTATATTAGAAGAAATGGCTTTATTTATTCGTTGATGTGTAAGTGGCAAAAGTTGGCTTCTTCTTATAGAACTTTTCATTGTTTTTTTGCCCAAAATCTTTTGCGGTTGTTAGCAAATTTGCCTTGCCATACGCGCTGTTACTTGTTACGTGGACGGCAGTCGGCTAGCTGTTTGGCTGTGGCTGTAGGCTATAAATTAGTCCTGCAAATTAGAAATTATGTCTGCATTCAAATGGAAAAGTGCCACATTAAGTAGTAGACATAAGCATTAGGGCATACATATACACGCATATACTTGCATATAAGTGGAAGGTGGTTAAAATGCCGCGGCAAGTCAATGTGGCTGACACCGAACTCAAATGGCATCTACTAACTTTTAATAAGAGCAAGCGCAAAGTTGTGATATATATTCGGTTAAACGAAGAAAGTAAGGAAGTAGCGTAGCTGATGCCACATAAAATGTTAAAGAAGGCTGTATATTTATTTGTTTATTAGTAAGTTGGAAAATAACGCATAAGATTGCTGAGTAATGCGGGTGTGTTGCACTACGCCTGAACTAAACTAGGTTGTGTCACTAAGAAAATATTTTATTCATTATTATTGAATTGACTGTGGCTCAAGTTGTTGTTAAATATTTAAAACATGTGCTCAAATATGCTCAAAATCTCTATTGTCAAGTAAAATTTTTCCTTATTGTCCGTACTTTATATTTTACGTGCTGTTGTTGAAACCTTAGATGACTTTGGCTTGGATTCGATCTTTAAGCATTATAATCTCAACAAAAGTTGTTCTGCATTTAAGTTTTTAGAAACAACTATTTTTTTATATATCTCCCAGAAGTTCATCATCCAACACCACATCACATGATTTTCAACGTATCTTACCCACTTCCAAGAGAATTTCATAGAAACAGTGTTTTCATTTTTAATATAGCAATTTTTATAATAACCACAAATAATCATTGTTTGATTATTATTTTCAATTGATGTCTCATATTCAGCTTTTTAGCTTATCAAACTCATATCTCATACCAAACTAAGACATCCGACGGCATCATATGATGCATTGCATATCACTCTCTTTCTTTCTCCTAAAATGAATCATAACAGCATACTAAAAAGTCAAATTAAACCTTTAACTTTACTAGTTCTTCAATATTTTACATCACATCACTTTAGCATATCACATCATACCCAAACTTATCGCATAATATGTATCATATGACTTCATAAACTGAGTATATTCTACTTAATTTATTTTTTTTTTAGTTGAAATTGTTGTTTTATTTAGTGATTTATACACAATTAAAACAAAAAATATATAATATTTTAATTCTAAATCACATCACATTAACATATCACATCGCGATATTTGAAATCACATTTTATAAAACGTGAAAAATCTTGCAATTTTGGAGAATTGGAAAATCATTTGTTTTTTTTTATAATACTTTTCTAACAATTACATCACTCTAACATATCACATCATACCTAAACTTATCACATGATGTATATCACATGACTTAGTAAACTGAGTATATTCTTTTTTTTTAAGTTTTTTTTCTTGAATTTAAGCTGTTTTAGTGATTTATACACAATTAAAAAATTTAAAAACTTTTTATCCTAAATTACGTCATATCAAAACATCACATCACGATATTTGAAATCACATTTTATAAATATTGAAAGATATTACAATTTTGGTGAAATAGGGAAAAAAATAATTATTTAGTAATAATTTTCTAACAATCTAATTAAATGCTTTTGATAATTTCAACAAGCTATCAACAATTCTACTAAATGATGCTCCTGTATATCTATCGAGGATACACATATATTTCAAGATTATATATTAATAACGTGTTAAGCTCTATGTTAGCTTTCTATTTTATAAATGGACAATAAACTGCTTACAAATAAAATTTCATGCAATTAGTATGTGGCATTGCTAACTATTTTCATACCAGCCACAATCATCAGATCGTAAAAATTTTCAAAGTAACAACTTTTTTTCTGGATTTTCGTTTAAAAACTTTTAATAACTAAATAAATCTTATTGCTATAATATTTAACGATAGAAATCACTTATCAATAGTCAGCTAATAAATTTCTTTATTTAATTAATCAGCTTCCGTATATAGTAATTATATAAATATCGTATGGCAACGCCCTCTTTCAACAAAGCTGTCATAAATGTACCCTTGTGTCAGATGTATTTTATATGGCATAGACTTACATCTAAATATTCATATAAATGGGTATTTACTTATATACATATATACCTGTATATATATATCACAGATGTATGTACATATATATAAAATTACATGTTCTACCGTCTTGCTTATTTATTACTTACAGTAATAATACTATTCTTTGTAAAAGTAATCAATGACAAAAGCGAGAAATAATAAAAAAAATCTATAAACTGAAACTGCAAAAAATTTAAAACTGTCACTATTAATTAAGCTGTACCAAAGGTAAATTTAAATATTTATAATTATAAGTCACAGCAGCGGCAGCAGCAGCAGCAAAAACAGCTTATGAAATATTAATAGATGGCGAATATTAAAGCAGAAAAAACTTGTAATGAATAACGGGATGTAGCAAAGCAAATTTATGCAAAAGTCAGATTAACCACAAAGGTGTAGAGTGCAACGAGCGGATACGTATACGCCCCGTCTTACCCGTATAGGCTAAACAGCCGCTGTGCGAGTTGATGAATGATGTGGTGATGCCGCAACGTTTATGTTGTTTATGCCATAAAGAGCAAGCGCTTTGTTGCATGACTGTGTTATTATTAAGTGTGATGTGGCAATTGAATGAAAAAGTGACGGGAATAGCAAAAAAAAAACAATATTTTTATGAAAGAAAAAAAATAAAATAATAAAAAGCAAAAGGTAAATAAAAAATAGCGAAAAGATAAATAAATAAATAGTGAAAAAATAAATAAATAAATAGCGAAAAAAAGAAATCAGCAAGACGCCAATTACAGCAGGCACAAACAGCAATAGCTTTGGCTTTGTCGCGCGCATTGCACTGGCGCTTGACTCCAATGCAAGTGTTTTGTTGTTGCACACGCATGTCAGTATGTGGCATTTTACTGCAGCCTTAATGTTTACTGTTATAGTTATTGTTTTGTGTTATCTCGTTATTATGCGGCTTTTGAAGTTCTATTAAATTGCATTTTAAACAAATTTTTTAATTGCTCGTATATGAAATTTAAATCACCTAAAGTATTTGCATTGAGCTGGCAAGCAAAAAACATGAAAAACCAATACTTTGTGGCAGCGATCGGGCATCGAAAAAACGTTAATGAAAGAATTTAATGAACAAAAATGCCGCCTAAAAAGTCATTTCATGCATAAAAATAGCTGGCCGCTTTTTATGTGCTACTTAGTTGGTAGCGTCTGTCACATTTGTGTTATTAATTCGATACAGCAAATAAAAGAGCATAAGGAAAAATCGAGTAAAATCACGAATATACAAAATTTATGCGAAATTAGCATATATAATTAGTGGTTGGTAATTTTGTGCGTTGTGCCACCGCAACAAACTTCAACATTTTTATAATTTTTCTGCGCAACTGCATTACCTATTGGATTAAAAAATTGTAAAAAAAAATAAAAAAACATGAAATCAAATAAAAAGTATGCGCTTAATTGGAAATATGTGTTTTCAGTGTTTTCGGTAGTAAATTTTTACAAATATGTCTGCCAGCACGACTTTACATTAATTTTTAATTGCAGTTTATTTACTTTTTTTCTCAAAACTTGTTACACATGCATAAAAAGTCTTCGCATGTTTTGCTTGTAAACTTGCCACACCGTTGTGCTTGCTGTCATATGCACTAAAATGCAAAAATAAAAATTAATATATTTATAAAGATACCCTTAACTATTTTGTAGCACAACACACACACACACACAGCCGTATGCGTTTATGCATATTAAAAACTTTATTAACACAGACAAAAATGTAATTAAGCATGCCGCACATTTTTGCTGTCGCATGCAATTTTTTTACGCCGTTTTTTTCGCTGCCGTTTTCATTTAAAATAAACTCAAATGTTTTTAGCATACAAATGCCGCCTTTTTTCTTGCTTTTGATCTGCTTATTTCACATGTTTATTAAAACATGCATGACATGCACAAATTGCATTAAAATTTCAATATGCCAACGCTGGCAAAAAAGGCATAAAATGATAACATAAATAAGGCGCAAGCCGCTGCGCCGCTTGTAAATTAACAAACTGCATAATTTTTTATCAAACCAAATTAATTTAAACAGCTCAAAGTGTGAAAAAATACATATTCAAAGCTAAGATTTAATTGTTGTTGGTGGGCGCGGGTGTGCAACGCTTGCTGCGCTATGCGCGCGCTCACACTTGCCACACGCTGATTCGCGTGTTTTAATTAAATTAAAAAACCGCCGGAACCGCAATGAATTTATAATTGAAAAAAATAAAATAAAATAAAATAAAATCAGCATTTGACAGCAATTATGTGCTTTAATCTCTTTGAAAGTTGAAAATATATCGACGCGAGGAGGGAGTAAAAGTTTTACGAATTAAAATTTTGTCTATTAATGAAAAAATTATAAAAAAATTAAAGCAAATTTAATATATAAGTTGAAATTAAATAATCATAAAGTATTTAAATAATTTTTCAGAGTCAAACTAAATAAAAAAATTAAGAATTAATTAAACAAATAATAATTAAAAATTAATTAAATTAAAATTAATTACAAATTTTAATTTAATTTTAAGAATTAATAAATTAAAAATTAATTAATTTAATTAAAAAATTAAATAAATTTAATTTAATTCTTAATTGTTTAATTAATTTTTAATAAAATTTCAATTTAATTAATTTTTAATTCTAATTTCTTTTAATTTTTATATTTTTATTTTTAAATTAATTTAACTGTGCAAAATTATTAATTAAACAATTAAAAAAAATTAAAATTAAAATTAATTAAACAATTAAGAATTAATTAAATTAAAATTAATTTAAAAAATTAATTTTTATTAGTAATAATTTTTAGATATTTATAATCCATTAAGATACTAATTCTTAATTAAAAAAATTAAAATAATTTAATAATTTGCTTACATTTTTTTAAATCTTACAAAAATTATTTCCAAAAAAATAATACTTATGTAGTTAATTTTTATATTTTTATTTATTATTATTTTCTTTTTATTTATTATTGTAATTTTTTTTATTTATTTATTTTTTTATCTAAACTTTTAATATTTCGTATTTTTAATTTAAATAAACTGTTATATCTTTAATACTGACATTTAGCACAATCATCTTGATTCACCTTAAATTTCTACCTAAATGTATATATGTAAGTCTTAGCTTACACTTAAGCTGACAGCAAAATTAGTACGGGCTGCAGTTGAGGTGAAAAGTTTCTAATTAAATTTTAATCGCATTAACGAACATTGCATTTTTGCGCCACACACGCACACATACATTCAAGTATTTTTGATGCGTTACAGCCACAGTTGCAAGGCAACTAAGCTGCAGCTAATTGTTGTGCCACAGTCTGCGCTTGCAGCGAACTAGCCAGAGCAGATCTTTTCTTTCGACACATACACATATTTGCATATGCAACAGTATTTACCGATGTGCTAACACACATATTTACAAGGCGCAGAGTTATGCGCATTTCAGCCACTGCATAAATTCTTCAGCAAACGCGCGCCAATTTGGCCAGTTTCGGACACAGGCGCATCTGCCACCATTTAGTAAACGGCAGTTGTTGCTGCTGCCATTAGCTGCTGGAGGAACATTTTCAGCGCTTCTACTTGCCAGCCGGTAGAGGCAAAGTGCACTTGCCACCAGCCACTTGTAGTTGTTGCACAGATTATAACAGCACAAAGTCATTAGTATGAAATGGTGGTGCCGGTTGTTGTTGTTGGCATTGCAGCTTTAGTGGCTGAAAGTGCACTCAGCAGCATGTTGTTGCGCATACATACTATATATAAAAGCGTCAAGTACATACCGTTGAAATTACATGGTTGCAGCCAAATCCACTGCCTTCCCCAAAGAAGCGCTTTTTTCGTATTTGTTTTTTTTTTGTGCAACATCTTTGCCTGTTTGTTAATAATGTTGGCAACACAGCAGCCACTGTGCATTAGAAAGATTGAAAAATTATGCGCCACAAGTCTGACAACAACAGCAGTGGCTGCAGCAGCTACAAAAACATGTTAGGCAGCCACGAAGAGCAGCTGTTATTGTAGTTGCGGTGCGCTGCAGCCTCAATTCCAGCAGTTGTTCTAACAAAATTGTCTACAAATGGTTTACACAGGCATGAAATTTTCCGCATAACAACAACACAAAACAATGTAGCACAGAGAAAAAAAGAGAGCGCAAAGCATTCCAGCGCAAATGTGTGAGACACATTGGCAAAAAAGGTAACCAAAGGAGGGCGCTTTGGCAGTGCAGATAAAATGATTGACTGCATGCACTCAATATGGCCAGTGATAGCGAACGAAGTGCTTCCCACTGTACCCAGGCAGTTATCACAAAGCAGCAACAACAAAAGAAATACAAATAATAGCGCGCCATATAGCCAACGACTAGTTAAAGTGGAGTAGTGGCCGCTAAACGTTAAGCGCCTGCTTGCTTACTAGAATTATTTTAGCACGAAATTGGCGCAAAATTGATAATTCGCGGTTTGAACTCAAACGCCCGAATAACCAATGCAAATTTGCACAGCGCCCCAAACGTGCACGGTGCGCCAAGGCTTTGCGATCCCCACAACCAGCTGCGATGGCAGTGCAACCCGACGTCTATCTTGCGCCGTCACCATGCAGCTTGGCTGCCTTGCAATACACACACACACACAAACTCACTCGTATATGTGTGTACATCCATTACAGCGTCAGTCATTTAGCTAGCAGAGCCATCGCTGCGCTGAGGCATAGACTGGCGTGGCGAATCGGCGGTCAAAATGAAAAAGTGCAGCTTTATATGGGTTTCTGCTGATAATTTAAATTGTTTTTAAGTGGATATGCAAAGTGAGATGCGAACATTAAATTGTAGCACATGCACGCACACCATTAAAGATATGCGATTTTATAAAGTGCATTTAAATGGGGGAAGAATGCAAATCTGGCATAAAGCAAAATAGAACAATGTTGATGAAATAGCTTGGACATACTATGAGGAGCAGTTGGTTGCATGCGCATCAACACATTTTGACGCCATGCATGTCTAGGAGGTATGAAGTGAATTAAAATTAGTCAAGCTGAAATTTTCGAAATGAAGCTGGGAGTAAATATAAAAATATGCATTATAGTAATTATAAATTTAATATATAACAAGAAAGAACGTAAACTTCGGCTGCACCGACCATATAATAACCAAGCCAGGTGCAGTTTTTATAACATTAAAGAGTATTAAAAAACGTTTTATTGATTTTGACCCGCCAGTTCAAATGACAGCTAAATGTTATAGGGGTACGATCAGAATAACATATTCGGAGATTCTAGCGATGCCTTGTATAATGATATATAGCAAATTTCCTGACGATATCTTGTCAAATAAAAACATTTTATCGACAAGGACTCGAGTTCGGTCGGTCAGTTTCTATATTCTTGGTGAGAAAAGGATGTATGAAAAAGTTCAGCTCGATATTTAAAGAATTTCGCTTATAAAGAAACGGACAAATAATTTGACTCAGCTAATCACTCTGATCATTTATAATAATCTATAGGGTCTTCCGATGTTTTCTTTATCATGTTACAAACATCGGGTACAGTAACCTGTATATATATTACTACATAATATTTAGAAATTTTATTTGAATTCTGGTAAAGAAGAAGTGGTATATAAGGAGACCGCGTTAAACCCTTGTTCAGGTTGAGTTAGCTGTACAATTTCACATATGTTCAAGCTTCTTCGAAAAAATTGATAAGTTCTGGAAGAAATCACGAAGGAACATGTGTCTAATGGCATTTTTAAACTCTTGAAATGCATCATCTTCGAAGAGATTAATTGTGTCCTATATACTGTAAATGCTGCGAGAAAAAAATCGTTTCAAGAATTTACCAACTAACCAACTTGTCCGTCCTTTTTTGGTTGGCGGAATTTTGTTTCAATAACAGACTATGTATATTACATAAAAACAATATTGTTAAGCCAGTTTTAATATTTGATATCTAATGAATCTCTAATCATACCTTCAATATTTGTTTAAGACTAATTTATATCTTATTTTAATCTTAAATATACGTGTTATTGAACCCAATAGAGAGTAATCCCGGTGTACTCTCATTAAATATTACTCACACAATTTTTTCTAAGGATCCGTCAGATAGCCTGTAAGAGTATTTTTTAAGACGGTTGAAGAGAAAGAATACAAGGTAGTTCAAAAATATTGTTTTAGGCTCCAAAATAGTGCCCAATTAATTATGTACATATGCCAGCGCTTCTTCTAATCGTCAAAACACTTCATTGGGATAGTCTTTAGGTCACTTCAGAAGCGAAATCGCACGTAGTTCAATTGTTGGAAAGAAAACTTGTTATTACACCTGAAAGCTTCAAGCGATAATTTCAAAGCTGAAACCGTTTCACAGAACTTAACCGATAACTATTTGCTTCAGTAGTCCTATGCAATAGAGAATTAATCATAACAGTTAACAATTTATATTTGGTTTGACCATAAATGAAAATAATAACTTCGTAGTAAATGGCTCAAAACTTCTCTGAAATCTAAAATCTTCTTAGCGGCTTTACTTACCGTGGGAACACATCCAACAACTACGTCTGAATCCCATATACGACTTTAGATTGCGATTGAAATGATTTCATCACAATCATATTGCTTAAAATAACGTATTTTTGCTAAGTAAACAATAACTTAAGCAAGTCCAACAACTGCAGCAACAGAGAGCGTACGGCCTGCCCCTCTCCATATATTTTAAAACGAAATTTGTTGTTACATTCGCTGCAGCTATCAAATATATATTCATATATAACATTATTTGTGCATTTCTTATCAGCGGCGGCTATGTCGAAGATGCATTTACATAGAATCGGGGAAAAGGCAAAAGGCCTGAATAAAAGAGTATAACGAAAAGCATTTCATAAGTAAATTTACATGTTCGCCTTAAGTTCGCTTTGATAAGAGTGATAAGGTAATGGGAGTACGTACATACATTAAGAGCTGCATGCACGTGTGAATATAGGTGTGTGTGTATATTTATATATGTATATATATGCATCTCAAATATAAATATATATACAGTTATATATGTATTTATGTGTATGTGTAAGTATAGAGATATGCCCACCCTACCTGTTTTAACTATAACAATATAAATTCCTTGTGAAATTAAAATTATTTAAAATATATATAAATGGAATTTAATATATATCTTCATGTATATATAACATACAAACACACATTTATATGTTTGTATTATAATAATTACTGATATTTCTAGATGAAACTCAGTAAATATAACTTCTAGGGCTCTTTATTGGGAAAGCAGTTCATGTCACCCTTCATTCGACGAAATGTCGAACCAGTCTTACTTAAGAAATATGCACGCCACTATCACATACCCATGGTACACATGTCTCTGCGAGCATAATAAAATTATTAGCCATACAAATTTCATATGTATCTTTTCATCGGACCAAAAAGCGCCAGCACCTCGGCAACGAAAAAGGTAATGCCAAGTAAAAAGTTGAAAAAGCTGTTTATAAAATTAAAAAAAAAAATTTAAATTGAGCTAAAAAGCGGGAAGGCTACAGCCATTGCAAGTACATTAATAAAAACAACAACAACAACAATAGCAATAGCAACAACGAAAATGGCCAACTCAAAAATCCCATCAACATAATTTATACGCTCAAGGCGATAATGAGCTATAATGGAGTTCGACATTGACTTCATCACAAATGCAGCAACACCAACAACAACAACAACAAGGGGAACAGCAACAGCAAACTGATAATAACAACAGCAATAATAAAAGTAAAGAAACCAACGCTACAACAAAGTGCATATCGGCGCGTTATACGGAGTAGTACCACAGCACGCTAATAACAACAACAGCAAACACAAGCGCACACAACGAAAAACCACTTGAAACGCATGGCGAAATGAGCTAACTACAATATGGACTACAAATCGAATAAAAATCTGAAAGAAGTTACAGCTATTTGCATATTTAAAAATACGATTGCAACAACAACACGCGCACACACACACAAACAGATATCAGCTGCAACAGGCCGTACAAACAACAACAAGCAACTTAACATGGCACTTGTGGCCTGCGCAAAGAGCCTGAAGACAATTTCAAACGACGCGCTTTCAAAAACGGTCGGACAAAGAAAGGCGCGCAGACGCAGCTAATAACAGCGGCAGAGGTCGCCGTCAGTGGAGGAGGAGGAGGAGGCCGAAGCAATGGTTCTCAATATATAAAGAAGAAGACGTTGTGTCCAGTGTGGCTGGCATTAGTGCTTTTGCGGCCGCGGACACAGATTGAGACTGTGGCTGGTCAATGAGCGGGCCGAGTGAGCCGAGCAGAGACAGACAAACAGTCAGACAGACGTGCGACAGACAGACAACCTAGCTGACTAGTTGTCGTGTACGGACTTAATGTGTACATGCCAGTGTGTGTGAGTGTGTTTGAGGTTGTGTGCAGCAGGCAGCCAGGCGGACAACACCAGAACATGGCATGTGATGCGTTACGATGATCACCTAATCAAAAAGGCTAAAAACCGCGACTTAAGACGCGCTCAACAAGAGAACAACAAATCTACACCTTCGCCGTAGTATAACCAGCGAACCAAAGCGATCAGTAAAATGAGAAAAACAAAAAAAAAAAAGCAAAAGAATGCTTAAAAGCCATTGCTAAGCAAGATGACAAAAAAGAACTCATTCGGTGTTGCCAATCTATAGACGAAAAGTGATCGCAACGCGCGCGCACGCTCATAAACACATACATACATACATACACACCAATAAACATATACATATATCTGTATAATATTGCAATGGCTCGAAGCGGTGAACAAAAGCCGCCAAGCGGCACAGAGGTGAGGATCAAGTGTTGTATCAAGTATGCCATAGTGATGGCAGAAAGTGCTGTGCTTGTGTATGGGTATATGTAAATACACGCTGTGATGTGGTAATTTCAGCGCCGTCAAGCCTGGCTTTAAGCGTAGACTTTATCCTCAATGCGAACGACATCTTCGTCGTCATCGGCAATACACCGTCGCCAACACCGTCGCGTTCCGCGGGCTGTAGTCAGTGTGCGCGGTGTATATTGTTGCTGTTGTTTTAGTAGACAGTGTCTCCAGCACTTTGCCGTGTTGATGAACAAACAACTTTTGCATAAATTCCAAACGAGCGCTAATTGAATTGAAAATGAAAGATCGCTCAAGATCGATGGATATTTTATATAAGCACAACAACAACTTGCCACGAAAAAGTAAAAAAAAAAACAAAGCACAAACGAAACAACACAACAAACACATTGACAATCGAAAATTCAAGCAAATAGCTGCTTACCTGTGACAGTCGGCGTACGAAGTCGTATTGCTTGAGGAATTCGGTTATACTAGTGGCGAGGATGTTGGTGATGGCGGTGGCGGCTTGATTTTTGCGCTGTTGCGCAGCCTGTATTGGCTGCTTAGCGTGCAGGTTCAACGCTTTCGATAGGCAGATAATGTGTTGAGCAGTAAGTAACGGACGATTACAGTGCTGGCCAAATGTAATGGACGACATGCGCTGCGGCGCCTTGAGAGCGTGATTTTTGCCTGGGGCGCAAGAGCTGTCAGCGAGGGGTGTTGGTTATATTTGAATTATATATTTTGAACTTTTGAAGATCAAAGAGTTTTTCGAGTTCCGATTTACTTTTATTCTGAAATAAGTTCATCTGTACGAAATAACATTTTTAAGGTTATGTCAGTTTAAGGGGTAAGGTCTGTTTAGAGACTTCGGAAATAATCTCAATTTGGTAAATCATTCTGGGAGAAATGGAAAATCATATTTCTTGCAATTATTAGAAATGTAGTTTAGTGTATAAAAATCTTTTTTTTGCCACTTTGATACAAAATGGCGTCTTCTGGGTCAATCTGGCGAATTATTTTTTTCAGGAGAGCAGCTAAGGGTGATGGAGATGCTATTAAATTCGTGGTATCTGAAGCAAAATAAAAAACATACTCGTATACTGTTAAAGTACGTAGCATAACCAGTTTTATGTCAATTTTTCTGTAAAAAAACGTTCACTTTAGGATTGACAGCGAAAAGCAAAAACAATAGTAAATTGTTAATAAAAAAAAGTATAATAATATCAGAAAATCGTACATAGCTTATGAGGTTATTTTAGTGCAAAGCTACGGGTAAAGCCTTAAGGAAAGTCTCCGAGTAACATCCTTGTCCGATTTAAAAAATATAGTTTTTAGAAAAACGGACTCAAAATTTTACGTTCTGAAGCTGACTGAATCAAACACTTCGACTTTGAAGCGGTTTTGAGAAGGGAAACATTTTTTTCAAGGTCTTCAAAAATATTATTTAGGGTCTTGGTTTATATATTAAGTCAAAGACAGTGACTTTTTTAAATCCTTAGACTTAAGTAGCCCCTTATTTATGTGTATTTTTTCACTTCCAAATTAATATATAGGTTTTTGGATATTATATTAAACCAAATATACTGATTTTCTGAAAATGCTAGACTTTAGTAGCTCCTTAGTTTTGTATATTTTTTCGTGAAATATTCTCTAAAACACACTTTATCGAAGGCAAGAAAAATTTATTATTCTTTTTCATCTTAAGCTAATAAAATATCATATAAAACGCTACAAACTTTTAGTATTTACAAAAAGGCCTGAATTCGCTTCTGTTTCAACATAATTTCTTTGAAGATTATTTTTAAAATTTCACTAAATCCCTATTACTTTAATCATTTGTATGAATTTGCACGTACTTATATAGTATTAAAGCACCTTTTCGCTCCCATTACCCCTTCATCGTTATACTGTCAAGGCAGCCACATGCCAAACATTGACTTATCTCATCTCTATAGGTTAGCTTATCAGCTCGGGGCGGTATTATTTGGCGACTTCAACCTACCTATAAACCGCATAAGCAAATAATAAAATTATAAAAAGTGAAATAACATTAAAAGGTTTTCATTTGATAGGCTGTCGTAATCTACAGAAGCGCTTTTTTGCTGCCATTATAATTTATTTACATTAATTATTTAATAATGCAAACGAAATTATGCGCATAAGCAAATAGTTATATGCTATTTATTTTGTTTCTTTTTTTTCAATTAATTTTTTATTTTCATTTTGTTAGCTCACGTGTAAGCTTTTGTATATTTTTAGCTGCCGGATTAAACATTCAGCAGCCGAATAATGGACAGCGCAATGTGAAATGGCACACAATCACACCCACACCCACACACACACATGCAAATAATATATAAAATTTTAATAACAACAATAATATGCTTATCAGTTAAGCTTTTTAATGAAAAATAAAATTAATGCAATAACCGCAACACAATACAACAACAACAAAAAACAAGGGAATTAAATTATAATAAAATAGCAAAACGAATTAAAATGAGTCGTGTGCTTTTGGAAGAGTGTTGTGGTAAAAAATTGTTGTATGCGAATTTGCATAATTTGTGCATAAATACGTTTTTTTCGAAGTGCTTGCAACTAAATCGAAAAAAACACAAAAAAAAAATTTAAATTAAATGAGACAAAAAACTGCAAGCTGAAAACATAAAATAATTTTTTTTGGCAATGTGCTGTTGCATTTAATTTAATAACACGCGCGTAATTGCAATTATTTTAATTTTGCTTAACAATACTTTTTTGTTGTTTCTGTTGCCGCTATCATTGTAATTTAATCACTTATTGTGGCATTTAGCCATATTTTTCATTAGTATGCCACACCCTGCGTGCAATAATTATAATTTTTATGGCGCTTGTAAATAGTTTATATTATGCAATACACCTACATATAAATTTTACGCACCTACACATACATATATGGTCGAAAAAAATTACAATAAACATTTTAAATATTTTTTAATATTTAATGTGACACTTTCATACCTGTATTTGACAATAAAGTATTTAATACCGTTATTGTCTTTTTTTGTTTTCGTTTTTTTTTTCTCATTTGTTATTGGTTTTGTTTGCTACAATTGCCGTTATAAGCTTTTTTCGCTAGCCAATAGCATAAATCTGCTGTTTGTTGGCCTTGTTGCACTTGTGGCACTGCAATTGATTGGTCGGACGCGCTGAAGTAGCTTGTTCGCGCGTTTTTAAGAGACACGCGGCGTATTGGATTTTTAAAAGTGCGAAAAGAGGCAAATATGATTCACAGTATATAAAATTGAAGTTGGTTAAAATAACTTCAACTGAACAGTTGGAAAAAAAAATAATTTCGAACAAAAACCTTACATATTAGAATTTATAAATTATATCAAATACATATTTATTTAATTTTTCATCTTGAAAGCGCACGTCTAAGCGCACAAAACTCCGTATCACAGGATCTTTCGCATAAAATTATGAAAAACAAGACTTGCCACAAATATTAAGCCCAACAAGGTAGTCTCTAAAATTAGAAACAAAATGAGAGACACGTTCGCGAATGTGTAATTAACTGGCAACATTTTGCGGCGACTCTGTCATTTCACCCTACACACTAATTGCCCTTAAAAATATCGTCACAAGAATTTCCTCATTCCAGTGCAACTAATTACCAAGGTCTGTACTGGCGCACAATAAATATTTTTGTCTCAGAATAATATAAATTTATATGCAAAATTATGTGCAAGTATATGCACAAACATTCTTAGAATTAATGCAACCATATGTTGCAAGTTATCAATGAGTGGTGCAGCGTGCAACATTTTGAATGAAATGCATTTTCGCTGAAATGCCAAGAAAACGCAAGCAAATAATATATATTGAACAAGCCGAATGGGGCAGCAATGACAGCGATTGCGTTGAAATATTGTCAATTAGCGCTTTATGCGACAAACAGTGGCAATAATCACGATACTACGTGTAATGTGCAACAAAACGATGTTTCTATGAATTGCAAATGCGTGTGTGCGTGTGTTCGCTGCAACAAAGTATGCACATATGCAAGTGTGTATGTGGCATGTTGCATGTATAATATGTATGTGGCATGTTGCATGCTACTTTATATCACTGGTGCACTGGCAGAACGCTTGACAGCCAACAGACAACAGCAAATAACAAACGGCGGTAAGCAGTGACAAGCAACAGCGATGGCGACGACGACGACGACAACGGCGGCGACAGTGGCAACAGCAAGCCGAAGGAGCAACAAGAGCGAAATAGCAACGTGTTGACAGCTAGAAAAGTTGCAAAATAATTACGATAAATTGCGCATATGATTAATTTAAACACTTTTGCGAATGTCGCTGTGTGCGTGCGAGAGTGTGTGTGTGTGCATGTGCATGCCCAATTTTGCCCATAAAATGCCATGCACTCGTTGTTTAGTTGGTGCATGCAACAGCAACAAATTGGTGTGCTTCATTACAATAACAACAGCAATAATTAAATGCACAATTGCATGTGCCTATTTTAATTGCATGTGTTTGTGTACACTTTGTCCCCGGCAGTTAAGGGCCAGCAAGTAAGAGGGGCACAAGTTAATTATTAAAAGCAGCTAGTTTATAAAAGGCAGCTGCTTGCATATAATTTTAAATATAAACAATTTAGAAACTTGATTTCCTTGAGCGCCAAAATATGCAGAGAAAATAAATTTTTGAGCTTTGAAACTTTTGCTTGAGGTTTTAGGAGAGTGTAGAGCCCAAATGGACTTCCTTGTATAAGGAAAAGGCATCGAATTTTTTTTCAGCCTTTATTACAAATCTATATGGCAATAGCACCACTTCTCCTAGCGTGTCTCGGAAAAAAGTAGGGTTGCGGTGCCCTCATAACTTGGTGCTGCATCGTCCCACTACAGGTTCATTCGTTACATAATACCTTTTTTCAACATTTGTTTTTAGCTTTTCTAATTTTTTTACGAAAAAAAATCTTTTAAATTGCTTTTGTGTAATAAATATTATTAAAAAATAAAAAAACAAAAACTATCCGGCGTTACCTTGTTTAATCGGAAGACCTGCCAGCAGACTGGGAACACCATACAATAACAATTTTAATAGCTGTCAGTAGATAGAAGGAGAGACTACATGGCATCTTCTATACGAATGCAAGGCTTTGTATAGAAAAATACTGCAGGTTTCTTGTCGATGTCTCGAAGATTGCACAAAAAAAAACCTTTTGTACTGAGGAGCTTGCTCAGGAGCATAGGTTAGTTCAGAAAAGATATAATGGAGAGAATTGATTTTAGTCCCTGTGATTTCTCAATATGCCTCTTAAAGCCTCGATGCGTCATCAGACAATCACTCTATCCAACTTTCTTGTAAAAAATCTGCAGAAATAGTGATCTAAATTTCAAAAGGTTCGGTGCAGAAGTTGTAGCGAAAACGTTTTTAAAAGTTTTAAAAGTTAAAAGCTCTCTTGTAAAACGTTCAGTCGACAGTTATAAAAATTTTTACTTCAATCGACTTGAAATTTTCACACAATACTCTTAAAATATAATGCATTCAATTGATAAAATTAAAATAAAAAAGTTCGAATTAAAAAAAATTTAAATCTTATCCGCTTTAACTCAACTCAATACATTTTTATCGGGACAAGTCGGGCAAGTTCGCATTTCATACCCAAAATATCTACCGAAATCATTCGAACGGACGCACGAGATATGTCGTGGTCGCTTGCCATCTCTCTAACGATTTTCAAGCATCATATCTTTCACTTTTTTAATATTTTCATCAGTTGACGAGGTCGCAGGTCGTGCAAAGCGAGGCGCGTCTTAAACGATCTCTCGACCATCTTTGAAGTTTTTTGATAAAATCTGAATCAACGTAAACCTTTTCCAACATTCACAACCATTCCATACACGGAATATGGTTAGAAATACAATATTTTAGACAAATCCTTTGCTCGATATTTTTATCCATTGCAAAAATCGCTCGCATTACTGGAGTATATCGACTTAAGCAGCTACTGGACACAAATTGGTTGACAGTTCGCGCTCATATTTGGCAAAGTAATTAAGGATAGTTCTATCAACTAAGCAAAATAATTTTTTTTTTGTAATAACATTTACTCGGAGAATTTAATTACAATAACCGGTTGCTTTTTTGTCACAATGTATTATATTTTGTTTAGCGTTTGCAGTAAGGCTTATCATTATTTAGCAAATTTTCTGTGACATTCAACTGCTTGAAACAGTCTTAGTACTATCTCAATATCTAGCTGATAACTTATATGGCTTGGGCGGTGCTTTTAACTCAACTACTTGAAAAATTATAAACAAATAAATTAATAAAATAATAAAGATAGCCATAAAACATGGCATTCAAATGAGTACCATTGAGCAAATAACGGTAAAAGCGCAAAAATATATACATATATGTAAGTATATATATATGCATAGGTAGGTGTAAATATGTACGAGTATAGTAAATATATTTACATATACAAGTTTATTTGTAAGTTATACACATTTTTATTAATAAAAAATTACAAAAAAATAGTAAAAATAATTTTTTTTTTAATAAAAATTTTTTATATAATATTTTTTTTTATTTATTTAAAAAATTATTATTAAATTAGTAAAAATAATTTTTTTTAAATAAAAATTTTTTAAATAATTTTTTTTTTAAATTTATTTTTAATATTAAATTTAAAAATAATTACAAAAAAAACAAAAATAAGTAAAAATAAAATTTTTTAAATACAAATTTTTTTAATATTAAATTTAAATTTTGTTTTACAAATCCTAAAGCAAATATAAAATCCACACAAGCAACTTTGGATTTTTTTCCCAATTTTTGTTTTCTTTTCTGTGTTGCCATTTAACTGCTCACTCAATAAATCTGCACAACAATTCATCTGCTGCTGCAGCAATTCACTTACATAATGCAGTCAGCAATTTTTCGACAACTGCACGACATACAACAAATTGTTTGCAACAACTAAGACACAAGACACGATAGAGCGCTAGTATTAGCAAAACAACAACTACAACAACACACGGACGGAGCGATAAAGCCAAAAAAAAAAAACAATACAAAAATTATGCCTTGACTGACAGACAAATCGCAAGCGACAAAGTGCACGAGACACAACTTAAAAAAATAACAACAGCAAGGCGAACAAAAAAAATTAAAATAGAAACATGAGAATAAAAACTTTTTAATAACAAGCATAATAAGTCCGTAGTACATCGCATAATGGCAGGCATGCTACACGTTTACTGGTCCATTATAGCATTACAGCTATTTACAGCAACAACTGCAACATTGTAGCAATAAGAATTCTCATTCGTTGTCTGACGCGTTTGTCTGGCCAGAAAATTGCTGCCAACACAAGCGCAAATTGTAGCTGTGCGCCAATAAATTCTCATATAAAACGCTCGCTTGCAAGCGTGTGTGCAGCGAAAAGTATCTGTATACATGTATGCGTGTGTGTGTGTGTTTGCATGTATGGTAGGTTTGTTTGCTTGACTTTTCAAAAGTAATTAAATACTGTTTAGCGTATTAACGGAGCGAGCGCTTTTCTTGGGGCGGGCAGCAGCGTTGCCGATACTTGGCATTGTACTGGCGTTGCACGCTATCTTAATTAGCATTTAAATTTTGTTGTATTTTATTATTATTATTACCATTAGTTTTTTCACATTTTTTTATTTTTATTTCATTTTTTTTTCTGCCATACACTTGTGGCGCGCATACAAGTGAACGAATAGCAAAGCGAGCAAACACACGAGTGTGAAATGCTGCTGTGCGGCAATGCATGTTGGCATGCATAGTTTGATGTACAGCAATGCTTCAAAGTACACTCGCTATGTGTGTAGCCGTAGCTTTTAATGCCACTACTATATGTATTTTTTTAGTTCTAAAATTTTAATTGCAATTGAAAAACGTGTTGATACAAACATTTTGAAGGCCCCTGAGGCATGCACGCGACGATATATTGCTGACGGATGTTTGTGAAGTGTTTTTGTTGTAATGCAACTGACAGCTTAGCAAGCAATGTATGCAATATGTATATGTGTGTGTGTGTGGCATGTACATATAGTGGCGATTCTGACGTTCACATAACACGTTTCAATGTTGCATGCATTATACTATGGCGCTGCTAAAAACACGTGATTAGTGTTATTGATACAACTATGTATGTAAGAAAGCATATACTCGAGCGAGCGATTACTTCTGCTACATTTGATAGAACTCGTTTTAATTTGTATTGTATTTGCCCTACTTACACCTGTATCATGCTACCTGATCGCCTTGTTGCCTACCATTATTGAGCGATTTGTTGCAATTAGCAATGGCAGCGTTGCAAGTGCTGCATACATTTGCCACTTACTTGGCTATCAGCAGTGTTGCATCTCAGCTACCTTGAAAAAACACATATACATAAATAAACGCAGCGAAATGCAACAAAGAAATTAACAAATCTGCTCGGCGCGCCACTCATCAAGTTGCCACACTAACTTACCCGCTTATTTATTTATGCACTCGTTGCACCAATTGACTGCCACTGACAATGCGCGTCCGAGTGGCGGCGCGCATTCGCCCGCATATCGTACCAACTGATCGGCAAATAAATCACTATAATTAACCGCACTTAGCAATAATTTCGCTGTCAATATTGTCAATGCATTGTGGCACAGCGGCCGCAGCGCGCCGCACAGTTCATGCATCATTTTGCATTTAAATTGACTGCACAGCCACGGCCACTACTACTGCACACACGCACACAACCATTGTACCACTGCGCTGGCGCGCCGCCCCACTGCTTTGCGTGCCGCAGCGTTATGCTCGCCGCCGCGCTTCACTTGCCGTGTTTGCTTGTGGGTTGCAATGTGCACAAATCAAAGCTTAAAATTAACCCGCAATTAATGTCAGAATGCGGTCGCGCGCATAGTGTCTCACCATCCGCATGGTCATGGCAAATGTGCAAATGCCATCATACCGCCACTGCGACGTTCTTAACTGCATGCCACGCCGCCGCCGCCGCCAATTGTCACTGCGCGCATTCGTTTTGGCGGCAATTTGCACTCTTTCGAATCGCTGTCGTTTGTCTGCGCTGAAGAAAAAGCAATTCATACTGTGCAACACCTTTTAAAAATGCGCGCGCCTCAGCTACAAAAAATACATCATTTGAAGCAACGAAAAAAAGAAAACGTATAAAAGTCAAAAGATAAACGCGCAGCTTCTGGTGTGTCCTCATCAACGCCAACACAGCGCGTCGCCTGCGACGACATTGATTGTCCCGTTTGCTTTTGCGAGCCGCGCGCAAGGTGCAGTTGTTGTGTTTTTGTGTGGTATTGTTGCACAATTAAATGCAACGCCATACAAAATGGCGCTGCAGCCGCGGTAGTGTAAGTAGAAGTAGCGCGCGTCTCCATAGTGGTAGTTCCTGCAGCAATAGCGCTCCGCCAATGCGCCACAAGTAATCGGTACGTCAGTTAGTGTAGCGCGTCCGCTGAAAGGGATCACTTTGCGCCACAGCCTAAATATGGCATTCGATTTATTTATCACCTGTCGTCCAAAATGAAATTTTGTCGTCCGCCCGCACCTGCCCGCCCGTTTGCTGTGGTAGCACTGTAATGGCTGCTGCGTACCACACTTTATTTTTGATTTTTGTTGTTGTTTTTTTTTTTTTAATTTTATAAATTTACTGTATTTACACATATACTCGTATATAGCTGCATCTATATTGTATGTTCAACGCTTTTCGTGCTCCGGTATTTCCATTGGCACTTGTCGTCATGGGATGGGAAGTGTGTTCTGCTTTATTGGGGGTATGTTGTCAGTTAGGTGGGGCAATTAAGCAATTTTGGAAAGCAAAAAATATGTTTTCTTTTTTTTTTTTGTTAAAAGGTTCGAACACTTAAAGAAGTTTTAGTATTACGATTTAAAAATCCCGTTGTGAATGAAGGGTTAATTAGTAGAGGGTTTCTTTAAGCCATCTAAGACCTGTACGTACTGTTGTTAGAGAAGCCTTTGGAGGTTTTATTCCTTTACTAAATATTCTCAAATCCTCAATTGATTGAGGTTTGAGATTTAAATTCGAGTTGAATTGGAGACTAAGACTTATGTATATTAAGATTGTGATTATGATTGAAATTAAATTTGATATTGATTTTGAAATAAAACTTAGATTTGATTTGATTTCGATTTCGATTTTAATTTTGTTTTTGATTTTGATTTGATTTTGATTTTGTTTTTGATTTTAATTATGATTTTGATTTTGATTTTAATTTTAATTTTAATTTTGATTTTGATTTTGATTTTGATTTTGATTTTGATTTTGATTTTGATTTTGATTTTGATTTTGAGATTGATATGAAAATGAACAACTTTGTACTCCGTTTTCTCTTTTTCAATGAAAACAAAGCTATGCGCTAACTTTGTAAAATAATTCTTAATATTTTTTATTAAATTATAGAAATTCTAATTACAAAATTTTTTAATAATCATAATTCACCTTCTTTCTCATTTCAGATGGTAAGTTCTTATCATCACTAAATCCTTCAGAACTAACATATGATGGTAAGTCACATTTCATCGCATCATTAACACTATACTTATTGCTATTACTTAACTTACACTTAACTTATATTCTTCCATTAAAACGATCTTTTCATTTATTATCTAAATCATATGAGTTTTTGACCCAATTATCAACGCAAAGTTGCAGCAACCCTACATTAATGGAACAGGTTTCAATTTCCGGTCGTTAAAGAATTCAATGCACACTTTCATTCTCGAATGAACAACAGCATGCGCGCACATATATGTATGTATATGATATATGAACTGATATAGCGTGATGAAATCTACTCAACGGTAGCATTATTAAATCACATAAATTAATTATAATGAATTTATTGTTGTAGTATTACATCATAAGCTCAGCACTTTGCGTAACATCAATCAAAATTGTTTCCCTTTCATTTTAAATACTAAACTTGCCTTGTATCGGCCGACCGACAAGCAGCTGCGCTAATCTGATGGTACGTGCGTACCGGACACGCCCATTTAAAGCTCTACGCCACGTTGAGCAAATGGTGTAGCGCTGCGCCGAAAATGAGAAATTTCTTTTTAATTTAAGACACATGCAGAAGGGCAGCTGATAAAAACCCATTATAAACTTTAATTTTAATTAAAAACCCTCCTCCGTCGCGGAAGCTACAAAATTGGCGCGGCCGCACATCAATAGAATGTGTCCACATGATTACGCCGCTGACCACTTGCCGCCATACACACGCGCCCATGTGAGGTTCGTACAAAAACTGTCTACACCTTGAGCGCATTCCATCACTTTGAAACGAAAAGGAAAGCAGCAAAAAGCCGGTGATCTTTAATATCAACAGCAACATCATCAACGTCATCGCCGACACATCTTTCTTTGTCTATATTGCCCTGTGCATTGTTGTTGTTGTTGTGTCAACAAAATCATCACAGAAATTGGAATTTCAGATTGACGGCTCCCGCGCGTTCGCTTGATCGATCACGTTCGATTAGACGGGTGGAGTAAACTGTGTACGCCCACAATGTGTGCGAATCTGCGCAAATTGCTACTAGTCGAAAAGCATAAAGTATAGCGCTTTGGAGTGTATAAATATTAAAAGATCACTTTAATGAGTTTGACTGAAATTTGAAGCTACTCTGGCGACGTGACAGTGGCAGGTACTAGTGAACGCGCGTGACCTGTCGATAAATATTAGAGATTTCTATAAAGTAGTTGTGGTGCGCGGTGGCAGTGCAAATCGATTGATTGTTGAAAGCAGCCTAGTCGGCGTTACGTGCGCGGAGACGCCTCTTTTGAGGAGTAAAGAAGAGGTTTAAAATTTATTTTAGTTACGCTCGCTTCTAATACTTATAATAAAATATATGTAATAGTTATACGCGCTTAATCAGCGCGTTCATTTAGTTTATGGCGGCAAATTTATATTTTCCGCGTGCTGCATTCTAGTAAACTCTACTGGTGTTAATATACTTTGGCAACCGTTGAATGAAAAATGCATTAAATGCGCACTAATATTGCCACGTGATCGAACATTTACGCGCGCGCGTAATACAATTTTTGCGGCGGCAGCATTTTTGATTTATTGCGCGCGCATATCTACACAAGCTAGATATGGAAGAAGTGCGCCAGCAACAGCTGAGTTAGTGGTACTCTTTTTGCGATCGCGTTAACTAGCGCGCTCAAGTATATGTACATTAGTAGGGTTCGCGTCCGTGCCATGCACAATTTTATGATCTCCGTGCTCCTGCGCTAGCGCTCCGCATACTCCTGAATACGCCACCGCCACTTGTTCATTCATCGATTCATCGTCTCATATTTATAGCTTGTGTTTCTATGCGCGCGTCTTCGCATTAAGACTCTTACTCGTTTGTATATTCAGCCAGCTGTCAGATTTTATGACTCCACTGCACACTTGTGGTATGGCTTTGCGAATGAAGAATGAAGTGTAAAAGTACTTGCATCGTAAAATTTAATAATAGTAGTAAAAACTAAGCGATATTCCCGCTTTTGAAGGCCGCATAGAAATTTATATATATTTTTTGCTCGGTTGATATTTTTTATGGAATTTACAGACACTCACAACTCATTTGCCTTGCGTCACTGTTCATTGCGCGCAGGATCAGCGGGCACACACCATGCCTGAGCGCGCGCTTCCATTATTATAATTATTCCATTTCGATGTTTAGTTTTTTTACTTTTGCTATCCGGTAAATTTTATGTTGTTCTACATAAATCTTCCAAAACTCTCTTACGTGCTTACTCCATAATGAAGCGCATTCACCAGTCTTTAGGTGAGCAACAACGTTTTCTTTAAATATACACTCTACAACCAGCGCCAGCTTGCTCATAATAAAATCTGCGTATTAACTTTATGAGCAGAACCAATTTCTTTATGCTGCTTCTAGTGCCTTATAACCCCAAATGCGTATACTAGCCATTGCCTGGTATCCAATTACAACCAGAATTTTACATCTAGGTTTGTAGCACCTAGAAACAGTAGCCGAAATACCTGACAGGGAGTTCAACTTGAAAGTGATGCTCTCACTGCGATTTGCGCGCTTTAAAGCGAGAAATCATAAAAACTAATAAAATCACATTAGCGCTAGTAGCGTTTAGCCGCATTTTTTAACAACTCTAGCTCGTGCTTTAGCGCAAATTTGTTCAGCTGCAGTCGTTAAAGCAGAGCGTGTTCATATGTGTAGCTTGTGCAGCTCATTAAAATGCTGGCGCTTTGTGCTCCGACTATCTAGACAGAGATTATTCACAGAATAATTTAAGCAAACAAAATTTAAATGGAATTAGTGGAAAGTAAAAAAAAATATAAAGAGATATTATAGTAATAATGTATGCTTATAAAGAAGTTTTGGGACTAAAAGAGATTTCTAAAGTAATTTGTTAGGATTGAAAGTAAAAAAATTGAGTGACAGATTTCTGTTCTATTCTCAGTATATGGAACTTTATGATTTTATTGAAATTAGCTTTGCAGCTTTTTGTTGCAAGTTGATTTTGGAATAAAACTTGACATTTTTTTAAATTAAAAGCTTTCTAGCAGCTTAAAATTTGTTTTAGCTTCAGTCTTCGTAAACTGCTTTAGAGCATAGTGAATCAAATTTATCATATGGCCTCAATACTCTGATAAAAACTCTTAAAACGTAAAAGATTATAGAGTGGTTTAGTCTAAACTTTTTATTAGGCAAGATAATTACTTTTTCGAAAAGTTTTTATCAAGGATAAATAAAGCTTTTTTGGAAGCTTTTTTTTTCTGTCGACTAAAAGTGACATGTTTTGTGAAATAATTTAAATTTTTTTTTTAATTTTTTTTTTTCAAATTTTTTGGAAGGATTATGTGACAGATTTTGGAAACCACGCAGTTGGTAGCTCTCTTACATCTTATTAGATTTTGCTTTTAACCTAATTCACTACTAGTCCTCATTACTTTCTTAAAAAGCTTTTTCGACTTTATAAAGACAGCTTATAAAAACTTGTCCTAGTTTAAACTATGTTACGGTTCAGACTTGTCGATCTTTTAATATATTCAAAAGGACGAAGAAAGCTTTTTGGGAGCTTAAAAGCTTCCTGTTTATTAGATTAAACATAATATGTTTAATGATGATTAGTTTCGACCTAATTCACTGCTGGTCTTCATTGCTTTTTTAAAAAGCATTTTGGACTTTATGAAGATACAGGCTATGAGATATATAAATGAATATTTGGGTAAAGCATGTTACAGTCCAGATTGATCTTTAAATAAATTGGAAAGATTCGAGGAAGCTTTTTGGAAGCTTTAGAGCTTTCAGTTCTCTCGATTAGACATAAAATGCTAAAGACACTTCTAAAGAGTGGTAATTTCTTAATTTTTTATTCAATTAGTACGCAATATATTTATTGCTTCGAATTAATTACGTAAAGATTCACGAAAAATTTTAAATTTACTATTAAATTCTGGTTTAAAGCTCATCAATTTATTTGACTGATAACACAAATTTATACTTTCAAGCATTAATTTTGTTAAATCACACATTAAATTCGAAAATCAACACCTGCATGCAAGCTTATTATTCGAAGCTTCATTCAAAAGTACATAAAAAAGCTCCCATCTATATATTCTGTTTTTCTGTACATTTAAGTATAATTTAATTATATTTAAATACATAGTTAGAACTCGTACCTTATCCACAGCATATAATTAGAACAAAACTGTAATTAAGTAACTAAGCGCACTTATAAACGTTAACTAAGCGAACTTTGGGCCATAAAAGCCTGTTAACGTTCGTGTAACGAACGTCGTTATGACCACGAAGGTCGCGCGTCATTGCTGTAAGTGGCACATTTCAAACACCAATTACATTGGGAAAACTTACAAAAAAAACAACTAGAACCTTAAAAGCTCCGGTGGAGTATAAAAGTTGTTAAAGCAACATGCTAAGGGAAAACATAACAAAATATTGTATATGCCCTATATATATCTAAAACGCATGTATAGTACAATCAAATCAAGCATATATACAGTTAAGCTTCGATATAAAACACACACACACACATACATAATATAAAAGCTTTGCGTTGTGATAGCGCGTTGTGCCCAAAAAACCGCACATCATAAATTTTGCTTTCACAACGCGCATAACAGGCGCTACACCCCGCGCACATACGTATGTACATACACACACTACTTTGGTCGCGGCGCAGGTATTTACTGGCATTTAAATACATTTCGCATACACAGTTGCGCACATATTCACTGAGCATAGCAGCACTGTAGCATGCGCTATCTCGTTCGCGCCAATTTCTCCCATACAAACGAACGAGTATGTTTGTGTGTGTTGTATGGATATTTACTAGCGAATATTTGCCGGCTGCCACGCGCAAAAATGTAAACAAACCATAATTCTCCCGTTTTGGACAGGCCAAAGGCGGAAAGCGAAAAGCCAAGCGCGCTCCTCCCCTTACTGTCACCGCTGCCCATAGACGCGCCGCGCATACGCGCGCACACACAGAACAAAAGGTCAGTTACCCAGCAATTGTGAGCGCGTTAAGCGTAAAGTGCGTGCATATGTGTATCTAGATGAGCGAGTGCGACAAGAATACGCCGCACCGTCGCACCGCATGGCGTGACTGTAGTTGTGGTGGCCGTCAAAAATCGACCCATTCATTCTGGTAGCAGCAGTTAGGCGTTGGTGCCATGAGAAATCACATAAAATATGGCGTCTGATAATAATGACAACTGCCGTCAATACAAACAGAGCAACACGATACGTGATTGTGTGTGTGTGTATGTGAGCGCCAATTTACTTTGGAAAATTATGCGCTGTATGCGCAAACAGGAATTTTGCCCATTATGCGCGCGCAAACATGCTTGCACAAATATTCATGCGGAGCGGCGTGACGTTAGCGACGGCAGAAAATTATGCCAATGACTAATTTGTTTGAATTATGGTTGACAAGTGTAATCCTTTGCAGTGGATTGTGGCCGCAAACTTATTTATAAATGTTTTCATGGAAGGGAACTTGAACTTCGCCTACATACATATTTCAATGTGCTGTTCGAGCCGACGGTCGTATGCTTGGCGCGCTGCAAAGAAAAGAGAATTTGTTAGTGCAAATGGCAGAATCATTGTCACTATTAATTTTGCTGGCACTATTTGTGTGTATTTGTTTACGTAACTCTATATATATGCATATGCAACAAATATTGGTATTGTTTTGTGTTAAAATTTACTGAAATGTCAAGACGTAAAGTACACCTTAACCTACTCCACATAAAACATGTGATTAATCTGCAGTATTCTGAACTTTAAACTTAAACTTAACCTTTGCCGATATTTAAACTTAAACTTAACCTTTGTCGTTACTTAAACTTAACGTTCGCCGTAACTTAAACTCAGAACTTAACTTTTCCGTAACTTAATTCAGAACTTAAACTTAATCTCTGCCGTTACTTTTGAACTTAAACTTTACCTTTGCCGTTACTTTAGTTTAGAACTTAACTTTTCCATAACTTAACTTAGAACTTAGAATTAATATTTGCCGTAACTTAACCTCAGAACTTAGATTTTCTGTAACTTAACTTAGCACTAAAATTAACATTTGCCGCAACTTAAGCTCAGAACTTAACTTTTCCGTAACTTAACTTAGAACTTAAACTTAAACTTTGTCATAACTTAAACTTAATTTCTGCCTTTACTTTAGAGCTTAAACTTTACCTCTGCCGTTGCTTAAATTTAGAACTTAACTTTCCCGTAACATAACTTGGAACTTAAACTTAACCTTTGCCGTAACTTAAACTTAGAACTTAAATTTTCTGTAACTTAACTTAGAACCAAAATTAACCTTTGCCGTAACTGAAACTTATAACTTAAAAACCTTTGCCGTAACTTAACTTACAACTTAAAACTATTGACTTAAATTTGAAAATTAACTTAAACTTAACTGCAACCGTAACCTTATCGTCATTATTTGACTCCATTTCTACCACAGTTTTAATATAAAACTTACACTTAACTTTTCTCATAGCCGTAAGATGGCACCACAACACAAACTTAACTTTGACCTTAACCTTGAACAGAACACAAACTTAGCTATGACACTAACTTAACTTCGAACTTATAAATCTAAGTTGTAAAATTTACAATAATTTAACATTAAACTGAAACCTAAACTTATCTCAATGTAACTTAACTTAACCGTAACTTTACTTTTAACTTAACGCGATTATTGCGAAAAAGTTGTATCAGCCTTTGGAACTGACCACAATACTGCTTATTCCGATCACATCAGTTGCCCGTACCAACTACTAAGTCATGTCTGGTCGCTAACAAATCCGCACAAGGGTGCTTCCAACCGCTGCTAGCATTAACAGTCAGAGTTTATATGCTAAAAAGCGGTCTAACAAACCGGCGAAACGATTATTAATAACGGCCTACAAACGCTTTACTAACCTACATTCGCCAGCACAAGCAGAATACCGCAATATGTCTGATGAAAATCGAAAGGAAAATAGACACTCAGACTTGCCTGGCCGCGTGTGGTGGGCGGACAGTCTGACGCGCCGGCAGAGCGGCCATAAATAAGCGGAAGACAAAGTGCACAATGCCGTACAAATTTTACAAATGTGCGACAGTGGCAGTGCTGCCGTATAGATGGTACACACACACACTCGAATACACGAAAAACGATGCGGCGTCATAACACATGCTTTGTGCTTGTGTTGAATTGGCATTGCACTACAGGTGGCGGTAGTGAGACTGCCACAAAAACAACCAAAGCAATGGGGTGCGCGGGTGAGCGGCAGCGTGCTCTGTACTTAAGCGCAACTTTAAATAATAGTCTGTCAGAACTGTCAAACAAGTCGGCGAGCGCTAGAATTAATGGCAGCGCAGAAGCGCGACGCTTACCACCAATACACACACACACCCGCAAATGCATGTATGCTTTCGCTACAAACAATACTCAGGCGCTTTTTCAGCATGTTTAAGTGTGTGTGGACACAGTTTGAGCTTGCGCGGTGGCGCGAGGCGCGGTTGCTATTGCAGCGACTTCGTCGTCAGCGGGTGTTTTGTACATTGAACTTGCCTGCCGCAGGCGTTCAGTCACACCGATTCAGGTTGAATTATTGTGCTTTTTTGTGCAGAATTTATAGCAGCAGCGCACAAGCGCTCTAACGCTACCTACCAACAACAAATGGATGCGGCGCGCTTTATCGTTTACTGTTTTGTTGTTGGCGCATTGTTTCAGCTGCTGCCGCTCGCCGCTCGCTGCTCATTTCGGTAAAATATTTCCGCGTTGTTATTTTCGATAGTTCACAACATGTTTTGTGTTGTTGTTGTTGCTGCTACTGCTGAGGTGAATTTTAACCATTTTATTTATTATTTACGTAAAGTTGCCTTGCAACATTTGATTGCGTGTCTTGTTATTGTTGCAACTGCTGCTGCTGCTGTTGGCGTCTGAAATTAATGTGCGCCGCCTCCGCGTTGGTGGGCTTTGAACTCTCAACTGTGCTTCAACTGTTGCGCTGCGCGCTGCGTCTACCGCGCACAGCTGCATTGTTGTTGCTGCTGCCGTTTCAAGATGAAAAATTATTGCTGATAATTTATTGCTGCTGACTGTATGCAGGCATACGAGCTTAACGCTTGTGTGTTGGAGGTGTACGCGCGTTTCTAAGGGGTGAGATAATGTATTGTTTTTGCGTGCCTTGTTGTTCTTGCTGTTTTTTTTGTAAATTTTAGTATTGTTATTGTCTTTATCGCATTTCGCTATCTTTTCAAGGTCATGGCACAGTTTTTACTTTCAACACGAATCGATAAATTGTGTTGTGGGTTCACTTGCAGCACAACTTCTTGAAGCAAATATACTTTAAGCTGACAACGCTGTCACGCTAAAAGCTAATATTAACTCAGTACAATTGCTTAAAGTTTTTATTGCTGCTTTCTGTCAATTCTCAATTCATTTAAGCGCACTTATGCTTTGCCAAACCCAGCAACATTTCAACACATTCCAATAATTTCTTTTTACGTCTGAGCGCCTCTTATATGTCTTCAATACAGCTCCTCATGTCATGTAGCGACGCGTTACTTTAAACTGTCAAATTTCACTCAATTAACAAAAATGTCAGCGGGTCAACGCTGCGTTGAGCGCTCACGAACCGAATTTTACGGTCAAACACCTTTGACGTTTCGCACTGTCACCAGCGTTGACCAAGGGAGTGCTCGACCGAGCGGTCACATATGTACGAGTACATAGCCTGTCAATTATTCGAAATGCTAGTGTGGAGAGTGAGAGTGTCTGCGTGAGCACGGAAAATCAAAATTGAGAATGTGTAGTTTGGACAACTTTTCGACCAACTGCGCGCGCTATTAAATGCTGAATCGAGAATTTATTGATTTTCTCGTCAAGTGACAAGCTGTCACAAACACACACCGACACACATAAAATATAAACAAAAATAACATATGTATATGTGCATACTCATAACTATTAATGGCTCTAATTCATGTCAAATAGAAATTTTTATTGGTATTAGTTGCAGACAATAATAAAAGCAACAACAACTCTGCTGCTGCTTGCAATTTATTATTTTATAAAAACGAAAGTGACAGTTTTGACGCAAGTAAACACTTTCACGCTCGCTCACACACACACACGCCGACGACATGACATCTACAAAAAGAAGTATGTATGGCGAAAATTTTAAAGGTCAATAGCCACAACAACAACAACAATGCAAATAAACAACATAAAAAGGAGGCATCAACTGCTGTCAGTTCGCATTCATGCATTTTAGCGCCGCACCGGAGCTTACATACTCACCCATACATACGCGCTTGTGTGTTTGTGCCGGCCTACTGCGCTGCATGAGTCTACGCAGTTTTTGACAGCTCTTTGACAGATTATCAGCAGCCTTCATTTAGCTGTCATTCGCTGTCTACACACATATGCCACATACATATACATACCTACACAAATTCGTACAAACTGCTGTCTGCTCATGCATGTGTGTGTGTGTGCTGTCGAGCTTTATTGCGTAAGCTGGTGTTAGTTTTCAGTTACGAAGCGCGTCGTCGCGCCCATTTGTCTGCCCACAACCAAAAGCGAAACAAAAAGTGACTGTCATTTTTATTCGCCAAGTTCATTCTCGCCTGCTGCCATTTGTCTGTCAATCAGCTGTTTCGCCTATTTGCTTACACTTTTGTTGAAAATCTAATACAAGCAGTGTTTAGCTAAAATTGTATAGATATTTTTGCATTTGCTGGTATGTGTTTTGTAGTGACGTTTTAATCGAACTCAACTCGCTAATTTGTTGATTGGCAATTACAGCTTGTCGAAAAGGTTAGTGATTTATGACTATATTGTGGCGGACATGTGTGGTTTGAGTGCAACTTTATTAGTTAATTTGTACAATATTTATAATTTCAAAGTGTACTGTAGCCGGATTATTTCCAACGAGCTTCAAGATTATTTAAGCTTTCAGTGTTTGGTTTATGCAGTTTAAAACTTATTGAATTTACAATTTCTGTATCAATATTTGGTATTGTTTATGCTTTAAAATGTTTAGTAAACTTTCACTAATACGACGATGAAGCTTACACAATGTAAAATCATTTTCCATTTTTAAATATAATAGAAGCTATGCGGAACTTTATGAATTCATTAAGATTTTCCTATACATATTTATTCTTGCACTATTAATCCTAAATGCCTAAGGAGCTTTCACTAGTATGATGAAGCTTTGCAAAATATTTTTTTTTTTATTATTTTTAATAAAAGCTTCGCAAAACTCAATGAACCCACAGAGCTGCTGTTTGATTGATTTGTAATATTTTAACTCGGAACTTTAGAAGGCTTTCACCAATTAGATCGAGTTTTCACGAGTTTAGAAGTGGTTTTCAAATATATTTAGCATACGTTATGAAACCATTTATTTTATTTTAAATACTTAATATATCTTGGAAGCTTTTACAGAAATTTTTAGTAATAAAGCATTTAAAGCTCTGCAAAAGTCTTATTTGTATTTCATAAAAATTTTGCGAATTTCAGTGGATCAATTAAGCATTTCTTTTGTTGATTTATCGTATTATATTTTAAAAGTTTTAGAAAGCTTTCACCATTTTAGTCAAGATTTATGTATTGAAAGCTTTGTGAAAATCAGTGATACATATTACTAAGCTTTTCCTATACTTATTTGTCCCATTTTACCTACATGCTTTTGAAAGCTTTTGTTTAAATTAACAAGCTTATACTGCTCTGCAAGGAGTTTTGTATTTAATCTTTGTTGAAATAATCTTAAATTGTTTCAACTAAGCTTTCCATACGCTCAACTGCCGGATATTACGGCTTTATAAGGCTTTCCTCAATTTGATTAACCTTTTTGAATTAAAAGCTTTGTGAAATTCATTGATCGTGTTGAGCTTTCCTGTACTTATTTATCTCATTTGACCTAAAAGCTTCCGGAAGTTTCGTTGAAATCAACAAGCTTTTACCGCGATGTAAACGATTTTCATATTTATTCAAAGCAAAAATAATTTTAAATTGATCCTTTTAAGCTTTCCATTCAACTAGTAATTAGTATAGGTATAAAACGCTTTCCCCAATTTGATGAAGCTTTTTGTATTAAAATCTTTGTTAAATTCATAGATCGTGTTTGGATTTTCCAGTGCTCATATGTCGCAAGCTTTCATTATCATTTAAGTGCATTTCAAGGAAAAAGTTAAAAAAAGCTTTATTTTGGTAGTAGCGCAAGTTCTTTCGGAAATGTAACTCGCAAAAAGCTTCATACTCCTTTTTCCACGAAACTAAAGCATTTGACCGCTTTTTCAACACCTGCTTCCATTTCCAATACCAATTCGTTGACACTTCTCCGCACTTAAGTTTGTCAATTAAGTGTTTAGTGTCACAACTGTCAAAACACACAAGTGGCAACAGTGTTGCCATTTTTATGTGGCCTAAAATCGTTTCAAGAATCGTTCATAAAATTAAAATGTAATTCTGCCTGATCAACTGGCCGCATGAAATGCATACGAAATAAAGATTTTTTCTCCATAAGAAATTTTACAACTTCTATGTAAGCGCGTATACGATTTTAAACAACGTTCGCGCTTCCTCTCGGCTGCCGCTTTTACGACTGTCTACAAATGCATAAAGTTTATGAGCGCAAAACCATTTCACCGATTATTTCACTTGCAAATACAACACATTTAGTGGCACAGACACATGCAACCGCATGATTTTGAAAAATCATAAACAAATGCCCGTCCAGCGTTTTGCTGATTTGTCAAATGGTTTTTGGGGGAAAACTCACATTTCAGTTACACGTAGTAATCAAAGTGAGTACAAATCAAAGTGCACGAGAGTCGCGTTGGCCGTCGTAAAAGCAACTGCCAAGTTACACCAACAAAACTAAAGCGTTTATGGTGCACCGTTTATGCGCGTAGCTGTAAAATCTTGAGTGCCGAGTGCCACAGTATTTGTGCGCTAGAAAAATTAGCGAAATGCGATTTTTATATTTTCATCGTTTTTTGATTGCTAATTTTTATTTAGCTGTCATCTTTTTTGCAATTCTCTTATTGTCACACATACATATGTGAGTGTGTATGTATATATGGGTGCTTGCATTTACTCATATGCACTTTTTATGGCATTTATGAAAATTTTGATGTGCTCGCTGATAACTCAGACAATGGTGCATGGCAATTGTATGGCAACAACAATGTGCTCATTCTCTGAAATGCATAATGAGACACAAGAGGATGAATGTTAGCTGGGTAATAGTCTTTTTATGGTAGATGGATGCTGTAAAAAAATTTTCATGGGTCACATTTTTAATAGCATTTTAACTAAGCTTGGTTTATGTGCTATAAAATTGTTTATGGCAGCGGACGACATACGCTGTGCGTTTGTATATAGAATTTCCCGTGTGCCATGTGACATATGCCACAGTCACTGATGGGAAGCTATAATTATTTTTTGTTTTTGCTAGTTTATTTGTTTTTCTTTTTGTTTATTATACTTAATTTTTTCTTTCTTGTGATTTTCTGTGTCTTTCACTGACTACTGCTGTTTTGGTGGTAATTAATATGGCAGGGCTAGAGAAATATTATTATTATTTTTTTTATAATTTTATGCCGTCTGGAGTCAGTCAGACAGTTTACAGTTGCTCATTAAGTATAAGTTGGCTGTTGATTTTTATTTTTATTGACATATTATTATGGCAGCACAACTGAACCTTGTAATTATACACTGACATATTAATAAATAGTATATGTAAGTGGGTTAAGAGCGCTGGGTAGTGGGGAACACTGAAGTGTGATTTTCTTAGCATAATGAATTTGCTGGAAAAATATGTTTACTTCTTAAGATGTTGCGAAAGTGAGTGTGCGTAAAATTTGGCGTATTAAGGAAAAAAATATTTTCAAAATTTTTGGTTTTCGAAATGTTTTTAAAACTTTTTTTGGTTGTGTATTCGAAAATTATATAAGCAAATAGTCATAAAATAAAATTGTCTGGCATATAAAATTATATAATATCGAAAATTGAAAACATTTTAAATTCTAAAATATATGATTCTCACTTCTGCTGCTTTCTTAAAAGAATTTTTTTTATTAAAACTTAAGACATTTGCGATAAATTTTGGGTATTCTGTAACAACAAAGCGTAAATCTGTTGCTTATTTGAACATAATTATTTTGGAAAAATCGCATTTTAACTGTACTAATTTGAATTGATAATATGTTTTAGAAAAATATAATATTTTTTAGAAAAAATGTTTAGTAAAAAATTTTTTTTATTTTTAATTAAAATAT